>NC_041383.1:11105101-11109551 GCF_002162155.2 Triticum dicoccoides | reverse complement strand
AAAACTACTAATGGCGCACCACCTGCAGGTGCGCCATTAGTAACCAGGGTTACTAATGGCGCATTTGCTGGTGGTGCGCCATTAGTAACCTGGGACCAACAAGATATTTTGGACAGCCCACCTACCCACTCACTTTCCCCACTTCATTCTCTCCACCTCCTCCTCCAAGCTTGTCTCGGGTGCCTCCTCCTCCTCACCTCATTTGCACCATAGATTCATCAAAATTAAGTGGTGAAATTACCTTTTTTTGATAGGTAAGTAAGGGGCAAGCTATCTTCATGATGTAGATCTACTTTTTTCTCCCTATAGCTCGCTCCAACAATGTGCACATGCACTTTTTGTGGCCTAGCTAGATCTATGTATGTTTGTGGTGTTGCATGTGTTTGTGGTGTTGCATATATGTTTGTGTTTGCAGGTACCGGTATTTGAAATACGATAGTTGCCAATATTTTGCCGGATTGTTGATTCCTTTCCGTTTCGGCGAGAATTTTGGCACTATGCATTCTTTTTGGTCCTATTTTTAGGGAAGGTCATGCCAAATTTTTTCTTGGTTCTAAAATATCGTTTTGCTCTACCCCGCAGGCCACCATGGTCCGCACGAAGACTGAAGGCATTGTGAATAGGTTTTTGAGCTCCGCGAAGGCCGAGATGCTTCAAAAGAACGAGAAAGAGATAGGATGTCCGTGTCGAAGATGCAAGCTGAAGAGCCTTATTGCGGACCCGGATTCCAGGCTGGTGTGGGACCACCTGCTCTTGCGTGGTTTCATGGATGACTATCGGTGGCAAGGTGATGAAGATGACTATGAAGTCGTCCATGGGGGCCGGGGAAGAAATGAGGAAGGGCAACAAGACAAGTACCACCGCCGCGAGGGCGGGCGAGAAGACGAAGAATCTCCAGGACATGATCACGGCGGTGATGCTGTACACAGTCATCATGTAGAAGATGTCGTACATGATGATGAGGAAGATCAAGATGAAGGGCATGATCATGAAGATGAAGATGCCGGAGCAGACGACGATGGAGGCTGGGTGCAGGACCCTCATATTCAAGAGCTGCTTCTCAAGCAGACGAATAACGCAAGAGCTGCCGCCCGAGAGAAAGCCAAGCTGGATCAACTGGAGATAGACGCGGTTACTCCATTGTATGAAGGATGCAGGCCCGAGGATACCCGCCTGAAAGTAACGCTCATGGCTCTGGAGATGAAGGTAAAACACGGAATGACCGACGCATGCTTCGACGAGAACATGTCATTCTGGCATGAACGTCTTCCCAAGGGGAACAAGTGCCCGACCAGTTTCGAGGAGGCGAAGGAAATCGTGTGTCCTCTGGATTTACCGCACGTGAAATACCATGTGTGCATGAACAATTGCATCATTTATCGGGACGAGAACGCGGAGTCTACCATATGTCCGGTGTGCGGCGTCACTCGGTACAAGAAGAGGAAGAAAGCTCCTCGAAAATCGGTGTGATACTTTCCAATCACTCCTCGTCTGCAGCGGTATTTCACGGACCCTAAGGTAGCAAAGCTCCTGCGTTGGCACGCGGATAGGGAGGTGAAGAAGCGGGAAGATGATGGAAATGATCCGGAGATAAATAAAAAAGACAAGATGCTGAGTCACCCTAAGGATGCGAGCCAGTGGCAAGTGTTGAACTTCGAATACCCAGAATTTGGGAAGGATCCAAGGAACATCGTGCTGGGCGCGAGCACCGATGGAGTCAATCCGTTTGGCAGCCAGAGAAGCACACATAGCACCTGGCCTGTGTTTGTGTGGATGTACAACCTCCCCCCTGGTTGTGCATGAAGAGGAAGTACATTCACATGAGTATGCTAATTGAAGGGCCGAAACAACCAGGGAACAACATCAATCTGTATCTGGGGCTGCTGAAGGAGGAGCTAGACACGCTGTGGAAAACGCCAGCCAATACGTGGGACGCCGCAGAGAAAGAATATTTCCCTATGAAAGCCGCACTGCTCACGACGGTGCACGACTATCTCGGTTACGTATATCTCGTGGGGAAGGTAGTCCACGGATTTTCTGGATACGTAAGGTGCATGGATAACACAACGTATCGCCAGCTAGATAGAGATCCAGGGTCTTCAAAAACTGTGTTCATGGTACATCGAAGGTGGCTTCGCGACGATGACCCGTGGAGGAAACGCAAGGATCTATTCGATGGTGAAACCGAACCCCGAAAACGCCCGTGTACAAGGAGTGGCGAGGAAATAGACGAGCTGTTGAAAAATTAGAAAGACTGCCCACTGCCGGGAAAGAAGCAAAAGGCGCCAGAGCCGGGAAAGAAGCGAAAGGCGCCAGAGCCGTGCTGAAGATATGGAAAACGAGGTCCGTTTTCTGGGACTTGCCGTACTGGAAGATCCACCGTGTGCCTCACAGCCTTGATGTCATGCATATCACGAAGAACGTGTGCGAGAGTCTGCTTGGTACCCTGCTCAACATGCCAGAGAGGACCAAAGATGGGCCGAAAGCAAGGGTAGACTTGAAATCAATGGGCATCAGGCAGGAGCTTCACGCTAATGATGATGATGATGATGATGATGAGGCGAAGCAGGACATAGAAAGTCGCCGCAAAGGCAAAAAGGCCAAGAAGACCGGAAATGACTACCCTCCCGCGTGCTTCACTCTAAGTCAGGAGGAGATCGAGCAGTTTTTCACCTGCCTCCTAGGAGTAAAACTTCCCGAGGGTCGCCGCGAAATGCATGTCGACTTCGAGGGTCGACTCGCCGACTTTGGAAGAGCAAACCTAGTCGCGCTACAACACATAGACATGGTCGATCCTTGGGTGGTAGAGCACAAAACCTTTATTGAGAAGACGTACAATGACCGAGGCCAACAGAGGACGGACGGAGATATAATCAAAGAGCACAACTCATGTTTCACGCGTTGGTTCAAGCAGAAGCTTCTGTCGTACCCTTTACATGAGGATTCTTCCGTGGAAGAACAACTCATATTCGCCTTGTCACAGGGCACCGAGCACAACCTGATGACCTATGAGGCGTACAATATCAACGACTACACATTCTACACCGAGAACAAGGACATGAAGAGCGATGGTTATCAGAACTCCGGGGTAACGATGGAATCCTACACCGGCAATGACAAGGACAGATACTACGGAAGGATTGAGGAGATCTGGGACCTGAGCTACGCTGGAGAGAAGGTCCCGATGTTCCGTGTTAGATGGGCCAAGAGCGTCCTAAAAGAAGACCGGTATTTCACCACCATGGTTATACCCGAAGCCAAATCCAAGACCGCGGGCGCAAACGTCACCGCGAAAAATGAGCCATGGGTACTGGCTTCCCAAGTGGACCAATGCTTCTTCATTACCGACCCGTCAAAGCCCAGTCGTGTTGTCGTGAGGAGAGGCAAAAGGAAGATCATCGGAATGGATGGAGTAGCCAATGAGCAAGACTTCGACAAGTACGGCGACCCGAAGATCGAACATGACGACGACGATGAAGTAGCATCACACACCACAAGAAGAAGCAGGACCACCCTACCTAAAGGACGTCCGTTCCACAGAAGAACTCCATTTGCGAAAAAGAAGGGCAAGAAGATTGTGAACAGATAGCTAGCTAAGATCGATTGTATTTAAATCATAGTCTTCATTTCTCGATTGTATTTCGACATTTTGAAATGATATTTCTTCTGTTCTAGTCCTCATGAATATTGAATTATGTTTATTATGGTATTGAATTTCTAACTCACAAAAAGTATTGAATTTGTTAATATTTTGTGAACTCATTAATATTTTTAAATTTTTATGATATTTTTTCAAATATTTTCAAATAACAAATTTGATGATATTTTTTAATATTCATAAATAATTTCAAATAAGAAATTTGATGATATTTTTTCACATTCATAAATGTTTTCAGATTTGATTTGTCATTTTCTAAAAAAATATTAGAAAAAATAATTTTTATCAATAAAAAATTAAAAAATTTAAAATAAAAAATAATTTTTATCAATAAAAAAATAAAAAATAAAAATAAAAAATATTTTTTATCAATAAATAATTAGATTTGATTTGCACCCTCCCTCCCTCCTCTACTCATCTCCTGTATATAGTGTAATAATTTTTACCAATACAAAATAAAAAATAAAAGTTACTAATGGCGCACCAGGAGAGGGTGCGCCATTGTTATCAATAAAAAAATTACTTATGGCGCACCCCTTGGTGGTGCGCCATTGCTATGGATGTACTTATGGCGCACCCCTGGGTGGTGCGCCATTGCTATCCCTTTCCCCCCTCTATCCCTTCCCCCCTCGCCCCTCGCGCCAGATCAAATCCCTAGCCCCCTCGCCCCCCGCGCCAGATCCCTTTCCCCCTCGCCGCCGCCGACCCCTTTCCAGTGCACCCCGTCCCCACATCCAGCGCTCCTCCACCCATCACCACCGCAGCTCTTCCACCCCTCACCACCGCAAGCCG
>NC_041383.1:11092572-11104702 GCF_002162155.2 Triticum dicoccoides | reverse complement strand
CCCCCCTCTGTTGCATGCACCCGTCACCCCCATCGGTTGCCCCTTCCCCCTGTTGCTCCCATCGCTGATGGTTCTGCTACCGCTGCTCTGTTGTTTTGCCGCCACTGCTGACGCTGCTTGCTCTGCTGCGCTGCTACCTGTCCTCGCACAGCCGCCCGCGTCCCGCGCGTCCTGGCCTCAGAATGGAAATAGGGTTGTTGTTGTAAACTGAAAATGGATCAGAATGGAAAAGTGCGTGTTTCTCTCAAAAATTTCAAAAGAGTAGGATGGGTCTTTGTTCAAAAATGATTTATAGGAATTACAGGGTCTCCCAAAAATTTTGTGGCAATTTTATAAAAATTATTTGAATTAGTTTTAGTGCAACACAGGCAACTCAGAGTTTGAAAATGGCATTAAAGGAATTTGTTTTTGGGGTAAATTCTATTATGAAATAATTCCTACTGTTATTTAAAATATAAATGAAATGATTTGGAACACCAAGCAAGAGTTACATTTCAAGTTGCTGAACCTTTTCATATAAGCTTGCAGAAGATTTAATTGATCATACAGAAAATGAAAAACGAAGGTCATACCGATCCTAGTTGGTATTATTTTCCTCAATTTTAAGTGTTGAATGAACACATAAAGAGAGTGCTAAGTGATTTCAATATATAAAGTTTCAGAATAATATATAGGATTGTTGGTTTTTAACCTTGGTTGCCATTGTTTATATTTGTAACGGTCTGAAGAATGACTCATGTTGTTTGTGCTAACAATCTCTAAGTGAAAGCAACTAGTTGGAGTAGATTTGTGCACACAATACTCCTTCCAAGACAATTTGCTTCCAAGGAGTAGTTTCAGTTTGCTTGCAAGGAGTAGTTTCAGTAAAGTTTCAGCATGGTTTCAGTATAGTTTCAGCATGGTTTCAGTTTGCTTCCAAGGAGTTGTTCTCTGTCTGGTCCAATTCTGAAGAAATAAAAAGTGAATAGTTTGTTTGTTCCCTGTGTGCTCACTCTATTTTTTGAATACTAACATTAGTTATGTTTGTTAGCAGCAAGATATTTAAATGAAGCTTGTTCTTTTTCAACTGTTCAACTGATGCCATGAAACTGAATATAGTAGTTGAAAACCCTATTTTTCTTCCTGATCGTGAAAATTTGAAGTCCTGTTTGTGTTTTGGTTTTGTTGGTTGACAATTATGTTTAGTTTTTCATTTCATGGGTGTTGTAAAATGTGCAGGTGGTGAGTTGAGGCTCAGCATACAGCTTGTTTGGACTAACCAAGAGGATGAGGTATGTTGCTTGCCCAAGCTAAGTGACACGTACGCGCCAAGTTTTCTATTATATAATTACCTGTTAGTGCTTAGTTAAACTGCATGATACGGCCATAGCAGATGGATGGTACTAGGTGTTGTTTTGTTTCTTGCCAATGTATTCAGAGAGCAGATGTGCCACTGCAGATTTCTTTTCTTGAAGGCAGCTCACATAAGTTGAGCTACAAGTGAACAACTTGCTGCTATTAGATCTGGAATGGAAGCTCACATATGTTGAGCTGATTTTTGTCCATATGAAAGCAGAGGACCATATGGTCTGTGTCCTTTTCATCCATATGAAAGTAGAGGCACATTGTGGTGCTAGTTTGCTGGGTTTTCTCTCCGACCATCGTGTCGTGATGATTTTGCAGGTACCCCAAGAGGCCCTTGAGTTTGCCAGAATGTTGATTAACTTCCGTTCCGGCAAATTCGGGTACTCCATATGTCCTATTTTCAGCAAAGGTCATGCTAAAATTTTCTGTGAATTTTAGCATGACTTTGCTAAAAATAGGACATATGGGGTACTTGCTACTAATGCATGGGCCGGGGTATCTTAGTACTTAATTAAGTAGGATCAACTGCCCCTTTATTCTTGCTGCATTAAATCATAGGTGGCAATAGAGCCAAGTGATTAGGCCCAACTTAGAATTCTCCTTAGCGTCGATAAACCCTAGATGATAAACCCAACATAGGTGGCAATAGAGCCAAGTGATTAGGCCCAACCTAGGGTGCCTCTCGGCATCGATAAACCCTAAATGATGAAAACTTAACTTGGCTGCCCTGGATGCCTCGGTGTCGATGAGAACCTAAATGATGTACGCTTAGGCTTTTAGGGTGCCTCGGCGTCGACAAACCCTAAATGATGAAAGCTTAGGATTTTAGGGTGCCTCAGCGTCGACAAACCCTAAATGATGAGACCATGATCTTGTTCCTTGACAATAACCAACTTTTTGACCAAACTTTTTTCCTATTTAGAGCAAAACATGGCCCACAACGATGAGGCCGGTCGTTCGAGCGGCAAGCAATTCTGGGAGCTGTCCCAGGAGATGGAGGAACAACCTCACCGCTATGAGGACTCCGCGGAAGACACCGATCCTGACTACACAACCCCTAGTGGCGTCGGGGATGACACCACTGATGGTGCCGCCGAGGATGCCACCACTGATGATGGCGGCGCACACACAGATGGCAGCCAACTGAAGAAGCAAAGGAAGGACCGGCGCCCGAATGCGCTCCGCAACCTCAAGGAGGAATTTACTCAAGTGGACTCCGACGGGCATCCAATGGAGCCCAAACATATAGTCAAGGGGTACTCGCTTCAGCTCGGGTGCATTCTCCGGAGCACCGTCTCGATCAACACCGAGAACCTTAGGCATAAGGACCACGGGAATTTGCGCAACCTCCTCTTCACGAAGCTGCACGAACGATACAAGTTCCCCGCCGAATTTGAAAACACACGCCTCTCAGGGAATAAAGTGAACAGTGCCGCCCTCACGAGGATGAGCACGACCCTGTCTACTTGGAGAAGCGCGGTGAAGAGAATGATTGATAAAGGTGATAGTTATGAGAAGATCAAGGCGAAATATCCTTTGATGAGCGAAGATGAGTACAAGGAGTTCAAGATCAAGTGCGAGAGCAGCGCAACCTCCGAATCAAGTCAGTGGGGGAAAGAAATGCGGGAGTTGAACTTAGGGGAACACAAACTCGGTCCCGGCGGTTACAGAGTGGCGGAGCCTATATGGGACAAGCAGGACGCGGAGCGTGCCGAGCAAGGCCTACCGCCCCGCTTCGAGAAATACAGCGGTGACAAGCAGACCAGGAACTTTGTCAGGGCCCGGTACAAGGAGGACCCGATAACAAATGAGCTTACCACGGATCCGAAGACCAGGGCACTTGAGCTTGTTCTGGTAAGGAATACACCCCCGCGTAATTAGCTCCATATGGTTGCACTCTAATTAATCCCCAATATTTCTAAATGGTTCATGTTGCTTTCGCAGGACACTGAAAGCAGTAGCGCGGGGTCGTCTCAGAGCTCCCCTTTCGACACCCCTTTAAATAGGGCGTTGAACGTAATGAAAAAGAAGGATAAGCTCACTAAGCCGACGTTAGCTGGTTGTGTGGCCGGTAAAGGCTTGTCCACAAAATGGGGGTCATACTATACCGCTGGTGTGCGGAACGAGAAAAAGACCAGCTCGGAAAGCCAGACGCGCGAGGTTGAAGCACTCAAGGCACAAGTGGCGCGGATTCCGGAGCTTGTCCAAGAGCAAGTGGAACAACAACTGGGAACGAAGCTCAACGCCATGGTGCCTATGTTGATTCATGGGCTGACGACGTGGATTGCGGGCGGCCAACAGGGTCCTCCCCCGGTTCCCAGCTTCACGGCCAACAACTCGCACAATGCGCAGGCGGCGCCATTGGTGTCTCAGGCGGCGCCATTGGTGTCTCCGGTGGCGGTGCCATTGGTGTCTCCGGCGGAGGCGGTATTCGTGTCTCCGGCGCCGGCACGGGCATTGGAGCTTAATGCACCCGGGTGTATGCCGGCCGGCACCTTGCCAGCAAGCGCCCCCTCCGTCAGTTGCACGCCCGCCGTTGGCGGTGCCTCGACATTAGCCGAGCTCGACGGCATCACGGTAACTAAGCCTCTCGGTCGATGACTTCATCTCCTTGCCTTTGACTGGGCATCCCTGACGCCCTACATGTTTTTGCAGGGCGCCGCCGACGTTCCTTGCACTCTTCTGCACTTCATGTGCGGCGAGTTGGTCGATGTCGCCAAGGGCAGAATCATTCAATCGGGCAACCGCATGTTCCACGGTAATCCGATGGCACCCACAGTGTAGAGGGTTGAAGTGGTTCGGGTGCTGCGAGGCTGCGATGAGTTGTTACCTCAGATTCGACCCGCTGGGGCCGACGAAGAAGATGAGATGACCCTCATCGCCTACGTAAACTAGCCCCTACTTTGGCCGAAGAGCCATATTCATTTGGGGGCGGGGGACACCACCCCACAAACAAGACCGCCAGTCGTGCCGGTGCCAAGCCATGGCAAGAATGCCGCAACGCTACCGAACCTGCCGGACATCCCTATGGCGGACATCCCTATGGCACAGGATACGGACATCCCTATGGCACAGGATCCGGATGACGACGACAACGACGATGGTACATCTACCAAAGTCGATAAGTACTTTGCCGAACATGGGTACGCTGACGAGTTCTGCGGGCCTCTTTCTCAAGAACCCAACCAAGACGACCGCAATCTAGCTGATACGGCGGAGAAATCCAATTGCAACAGGCGTCGTATGGCATTCAGTTCTCAGGAGACGCCTCCAGCTCCCGCCTTCACCGAGCCTCAGATAGCTGAGGTGGGAAATATTATCAGCCCCAACATGCTCAAGAAGGCGGTCTGTGAGCAGAACTCGGTCCCATTACAGGAGATCAAGAAGAAGGGACGGAAATGAAAGACTAACAAGGGCGCCGGTGCGAGCCAACCGGCACCGAGTTCGATCCGTGCTCAGGACGGTCCACCTTCACCTAAGGATATCTCGAGGAGGGTGCATGTGGCGGGTAGGGCGATGCTACCACCAAATATGCTCAATGCTGCAACCGGCGCTATGCGGAGTCTGCACGACAGTGTTCTTTCTTTGGAGAAGCGACGTCTCAGATAGAATGATGTGGTATACCCGGTTTTCGTGGCCAAGGTGCCAGAGGGCAAGGGCTTTGTGGATGGCGACATCGGGGGTACGATCGTTCTGCGGTTTGATGACATCTTTGCTACGTTTAACCTTCATCCGCTGCACTACACCTTCGTTCGGCTGTTTTCGCTGAGTATGGAGATGCGGATCATTAGAGACAAGACCCCGGACATCGTGATAGTCGACCCCTTCTACATGCGTGCCAAGCACTTGAGCAGCACTGGGGACCGCCAAGTTGCGAGTTCACACCTCGAAGGCGTCATTCTGGCAAACCCAGATAAGGATAACTTCCTTGTGGCTTACTTTCCCGAGTAAGTCATCCCTTAACCGCCCCGTAACATATGATTTCTTAGATTTCGATCGTTCTTTTTTTCTAACATTCCGTGTTCTGTGCAGTGACACACATTGCACACTCATTCTCTTAAGCCCGAAATATTCCATGGCCACGTATTTCGACCCGAACCGTAACTCCAAGATAGACTACACAAATGTCAAGAAAGTTCTTGATGATGTTCTCCCCGGCTACGCCAAATCTGGAGGCACCTTCACTAGGGCAGTTCGTAAGTACGGCAAGCACACCTTCTCACACAATACAAATTTCTGCTGCGTCAAGCAGCTGCCTGGTAGTCAGAAGGATGCCTACTACGCCCTCCATCACATGCAGTCGATCGTAAGGGACCATCATCACCTTCTGCTACCAGATAGTCTCAAAGATTGGGCCGCGAGGTTGTCGGCAACCTAGGACGCGGACCTCAGACAAGAATTCTTTCGCATCCAGTCGGAGTTTGCGGACATCATCCATCAAAATGTCCTTCATACCTCGGGGCAGTTCTACCTCAGATATCAACCATCCAACAATGAGATAGATGGAACGCTACAAATGCAGGGTGACAACGACCGCGATTTCATGACCATCACGACAGACGACGGCTTCATCCACGCTCCTGTCCGATGAGTTGAGTCGAAAGTAGTAATGTGTAGTTCTGAAACATTGATTGGCTCATGTTGTAATTAAACTTTAATGAATTCGTATGTCTCTTTGGTTTGGACAGTCATTCAACTTAGATGTAATCGATGCTATTTATTAGTAGGATCATGAATCGTGCTATTAATGTCTTGCTTTTCTCTTCCGATCCTTTTGTTGCATACTTACATATTGCTTATGTATTGTATGTTGTCTGTTGTTTGGCTTGTGCATAGAGATGCCGTCATATGTCGTGTACAAGGGTAAGGTTCCCAGAGTCTACGACGACTGGGAGGAGTGTCGGAGACAGGTTCACCGTTTCAGCGGTAACAGATACAAAGGGTACACCACTAGGGCCGAGGCCGAATCTAGATACGCCCGCTATCTAGCGGGAGAGAGGAGGGAGCGTTGGAGGAACCGCATGAAGACCAGTTTGATCGCGATGATGCTCATCGTGAGGACCACAACTCTCTTTTATGTGATGGTAGTTTAGATGATCGATATTGACTTGTAATGTGAAGACAAACTCGATACTCGCGGTCTTGAGACTTGTAATCTTTTATCTTTGTTTGGTCTTCTGAATTCGGAGACTAATATGATGAATTGTATTCGGAGACTAATCTTCTATTGTGTTCGATGAATCTGCTGTTGTTGTGCGCTGCTGTCTATATTCTGTCCAATAATATATTTTGTAACCTGTGCAAAAATCAGAAAAGCAAAAAAAAAACCAAATACTCATACTAATGGCGCATCACCACAAGGTGCGCCATTAGTATGCCAAAGGATACTAATGGCGCATCAAGGAAGAGTGCGCCATTAGTATGACAAAGCACATGGTTACATATGGGCCCCTGGGAGGCATACTAATGGCGCATGGTCTTACATACTAATGGCGCACTGCCTGGTGCGCCATTAGTACACCAGATACTAATGGCGCACCAGTGGTGCGCCATTAGTAAAAAATACTAGTGGCGTGCTACTAATGGCGCACCGGTAGTGCGCCATTAGTAGGCAAAACCGGTGCGCCATTAGTAGGCCTTTTCCTAGTAGTGGGTGCTTCACATCTGGGAGGTTCAAGGGCCCAAGAAGGACAGAAGCAAGAAGGCCAGGCTTGAAGCAGTGGAGTAGGAGATCTTTGTGCCAAGGGATGGTGGAGCACGGACTCAGTGCAAACCACTCCATGATCACAAAATTCATCCATGAGCACAAACTGGACAACAATGATGTTGGGGATGTCAACTTTAAGCTCAATGAACGGATTGATCATCTTCACGCCCAAATTTCGACTTAGAAAACCAAAATATTTTGAGTATGAATCCAGGTTTAAAGTTATGAGCTTAGCTACAAATTTTAGGATTCTGGAAACACGTTCATCCTTTTAGGATGGAGAGCCTATGCCATGGAAGAGGAGGACAAACCTACCACTAGAACACCATCATCACCAAAGAAAGACACCTGAGTACACGGCATTGGGCACCACCCTTGGCTTGTTCCAAGCTTGGGGGAGGTGCCCGGGTATCGTATCACCATCACTTTTATTATCATTATATATCTTAGTTCGATCCATAGTTATTTTGTGGTTTAAAAGAATAAGGTTTTAGTATGATATAGTTTCGAGTGCTTATTTCGTGATCTATCTATACATGTAATCGAGTGTGAGAGTTATATAATAAAGAGTAGTTTGAGTTGACTTGTTTTACTTTCCTATTTCAATCTTACAAAAATGGAATAAAATGATCATATGCTAATCCCATGGGGAGTGATAACTTCACATAAAAGAAGTATAATTGATGAATTTGTTGGAAGTTAACAAACCTAGAATTGGTCATTGTTGCAATACATGAAAAAGTACTAAAGAAAGAGAGCTCCCACATATAAATATACTATCTGGGACATCTTTTATGATTGTTAGCCCCCATCAAATATTTTATGCTTGATCAAATAGTTGATATTGGACAAGGAAGACAATCTGATGACTTATGTTTGCTTATATTCACATAGAAGTTATATTGTCATGGATCCTCTAACATGTGGTGCTTGCTCCTAATCTATAGCTAGCCAAAAATTCGCACTAAGTAGAGATACTACTTGTTCATCCAAAAACTCTTGAACCCAGTTTCATGTCATGAGAGTCCGCCATATCTACCTATGGATTGAATAAGATCCTTCAAGTAAGTTGTCGTCAGTGCAACAAGCAATAAAAATTGTTCCAAAATATGTATGATATTTTATTGTAAGGGAAATAAGCTTTGTACGATCTTGTGATGGTAAAGAAATAAAAGCGGCATACTGCATAATAAAGGTTGCTATCACCAGGGGCAATATAAACTAATGTTCATTGACATTAAGAGCTTGCACATCCAAAATAAAAAGCGCATGACAACCTCTGCTTTCCTCTATGAAGGGCCTATCTTGTACTTTTCTGTATTTTACTTTTATGCAAGAGTCAATAGTGTACTTCTCTATTCCATTTTTCTTTTTCTCGTGGCAGGCATCATGTGGTGGGGAAAGATCTAGACATATATATCTAGATGATGTAGGTGATCATGAGTTATTATTGTTGACATTACCCTCGAGGTAAATAAGTTGGGAGGCAAAACTATAAGCCCCCATCTTCCTCTGTGTTTGACTGAAACTTTTGCTCCTTTAATATGCTTTGAGTGTCAGCAATCATAGAAGACTAAATGATAGTTGACTATGTGAACTTTATAAACAAAGCTCTTACATAGACTCTTTTTGAAAGTATGACACAATGCAATTGTTTCAATGACTGAGATCATAGGTTGTTAGTTTTCAATGAAGTTTATAATTTATACTTTGCCTTGTGGATGGATTTTTACTTGTTCATGAGAAGTTTTATGATAATATATTGCTGATATAATGATGATCATGATGCTTTCATGTTTGTATTTTATTTTATCGACACCTCTCTCTCTAAATGTGTGGTCATGATTATCGATTTCCGCTTTCCCTTGAGGGCAAGCGAGGTCTAAGCTTGGGGGAGTTGATACGTCCATTTTACATAATGTTTTCCTACTATTATTTATTATGTTTTGGGTCATTATTTCACTTTATGATACTATTCTTATGCCTTTTCTCTCTTATTTTGCAAGTTTCACATGAAGAGGGAGATTACTGGCAGCTGGAATTCTGGACCAGAAAAGGCTACAGCGGAGATAGCTATTCTGCACAACTCCAAATGACCTAAAAATACACAAAGAATTGTTTTGGAATATATAAAAAATATTGGCGAAAAAATACCAGGAGGGGGGCCACCAGGGAGCGACAAGCTCAGGGGGTGTGCCCTACCCCCTTGGGCGTGCCCTATGAGCTTGTGGGCCCCCTAGCAGGCCTTTGGTGCCCATATTCTGCTATATAAGGCTATTTTCCCTAGAAAAAATGAAGAAGAAGACTTTCGGGACGAAGCATCATTCTCTCGAGGCGGAACCTGGGTAGGATCACTTTTGCCCACCGGAGGAGCGATTCCGTTGGGCAAACTTCCCTCCGGGAGGGGGAAATCGAAGCCATCAACATCACCAACGATCCTCTCATTGTGGGACAACCAATCTTCATGAACATCTTCGCCAACACCATCTTATCTCAAACACTAGTTCATCTCTTGTATTCAATGTTTGACCCAAAACCCCATACTGATATCTGTGGGTTGCTAGTAGTGGTGATTACTCCTCGTAGTTAATGCTAGTTGGTTTATTGCGTGGAAGATTATATGTTCCACTAGTGCAGAATCGGGCTATTGTCCCGGTTCGTAAGGCCCTTTTAGTGTCGGTTCTGGAACCGACACTAAAGGGTGGGGACTAAAGCCCCCCCCCCTTTAGTCTCGGTTCAGCATGAACCGGCACTAATGGCCCACCACGTGGCACGAACCCGCGCGGGGGGCTGGGAGACCTTTAGTCCCGGTTGGTAATACCAACCGGGACTAAAAGCTTAAGGGGTTTTTGGTTTTATGATTTATTTTTCCTTTTAATTTTGTGTTTTCCATTCAATTCTTTTTCATTTGAAGCATATTTTACGCTACTACATATTGTACACGTTATTCATATATATAAATATAATTTCTCATAGAACCGATCATATATATATCATCGACTTTCTCGCACGACCATTCACGCACGCGCGCGCGCACACACACACACAGATATATATATATATATATATATATATATATATATATATATATGTATATATATATGTATATATATATGTATATACAATTTCTCCTACAATTTGCATGCGGATCATTACATGGAAGGCATTACTTCTGCAGCGGGTAATGAAATTATCCTTTGGGATCTATGATCTGGTCGAGCAAAAATCCCGCTATTTCCTCTTGAATCGCTCGTACACGATTCTATGGTAGGAGCTGATCCCGCATGTCCCTCATCTTTAAATTAAGAAGGAGATCAATATGCATATATTAGTTGTGCGTGTGTATATAGTAGATAATGATGTAAAAATTGTGACTAGTGTTCTGGCAAACATACCCATCAGTGTATATCAGTTTTGCTCCTTTCGGACGCCATCATGCGATTGTTCTCGCAAACGTAGTATGCACATAAATCAGTCACCGGCACCAGCAGCAGGCACTTTACGAGAGAATAGAATGAGGTCAGATAATAATTAATCAAGCATAATAATGGTATTGCAAGAGAGTGGCGTTTTGGCTCCTAGGTGCATATGCACCCATTGTCGAAATCCAAATTCCTAGAAGTTGAAAAATTCGAAACAAAAATCCCGCGTGTATATCCGGACATTTTATGTGCGTTCACAAGGTTTCGGTGAAAAACGACGTTTTTTGTGGCTTGTGTAAAAAAGACAATTTCTGATGCTTCATTCTAACTATTCACGAGGCATTTCTTTATCTTTTTTACACAAGCCACAAAAAACGTCGTTTTTCACTGAAACCTTGTGAACGCACATAAAATGTCCGGATATACACGCGGGATTTTTGTTTCGAATTTTTTAACTTCTCGGAATTTGGATTTCGACAATGGGTGCATATGCACCTAGGAGCCAAAGGCAATTACCGGTATTGCAACTATAATTAAAGAGATGCGCAGACGTAGCTAGTACTATTTAATTACCGTGGGTCGACACCATGTCAGCTTTTGTTTCCATTGGCCATCAACCTGTTTGATGAACTTTTCACAAGCCCTGCCCGCCGGCAAAGAAAATGAATAAAAGGAGTTATTAATGAGTTGATATCAGCAAATGATGAACTTAAAGAGGCCGACATATAGTTCGATAATGATTGAAATTACCTGTTGACCACCCCCTTCATGATTTCGTATTAAATATCTAGTTTAATTAGTGAGTCTATTACTTCAACTTTTTCCCTCGTCAACTTGAATGATTAACAAGATCTAGTGGAAACTGCATGCGCACACGTTTGCATGTGTAAATTAAGCGGTCCTGTGCGTAGCTCATCAACTACCGTAAACCCTATACACTTATTAACATCTGCTAGCAAGCAAAAACATAATTAAATTTATAGTACAAGATAGTGTGACTCACCCGAAGTTGTAAGGAAGTAGTATATCTGGACAGGTATTTAGGCGCTTCAAGAACTCTAGCAAGCTTTTCTTTGTGTCTTTTCATTCCCATTGACACATTCATGTCTCTTGATTAATGGTATTTGGGTTAATGAACCCAATGCCATAGCGTCCAACTTTTTTCATTTCATAGATCTTCATTCTGCATAATACCACAGAAAATAATATAGTGAGGATAATTGCAGGTAATGATCAACGAGCACTACAGGTAGCTAGAGACTAAATTAAATTACAGAAAAAATCACTTACGGACAATAGCAACCGACGAGAGATTTATCGGAATAACTGAAACAGTTCTGTAACCTCGACATACAGATCATTTTCATGGTTGTAACGCTCTGACCTCACTTTCACCATGAGGGACTCTCGATCGGTAGTCTTTGTTTCCTTCATGTACCATTCATGCAATTCATACATTCTCGTTGACAGCTTCTTGACCTCCTCGGGCTTGACCATAGGTTGGCCGCGGGCATATTTCCGTTTTACTTCATCCTTTTTAATCAAATCCATGGGCTCGAGCCCTAAGAGTTGTTCCACAGTGACACCGACCTCTTCAGCCGTCCTTCTATGAGAATCGGTTATTACCGGTTGATCAGCACCGGTACTCACATGTGTT
>NC_041383.1:11046635-11092334 GCF_002162155.2 Triticum dicoccoides | reverse complement strand
GTTTTCCCTATATTTTTTGGCAGCTCCTTTGCTTGAGCTCGAGATCGACTCCTTGTTTTGTGCTTGATATGACTTCTTGATTTGGCACTCATAGTCAGAATCAACATGCGGGGGAGCTGGTGCTTTAGCCATATGAATAAAGTGTTCAACAACATGCTTAGGCACAATCTCCTTTGGCGGCGGTGGTGGTTTCGGTCCAAAATGGGCCCTCAGTTTGGGCTTGCACTTCGGATTCGTTTTCCTCCTCAGTCAGGTCGTAAGGCCGACGAGGAAGAGGCTTGCGGCTTGGACCAAATTGGAATCTCTTGCCTCCTGCACTTGTACCGCTAGCCGCCGGAGCTGTGGCGGATCTCTTCCACTATTGCTTAGGCGGCGGAGACGGCTGACGCGGTGCCTGACTTGGAGGAGGAGGACTGGGCTAATGCGGTGCCGGACTTGGAGGAGAAGGAGTGGGATCACATGGTGCCGGACTTGGAGGAGCAGGAGTGGGCTCACGCGTTGGCGAACATGGAGGAGCAGGAGTCTGCATAGGTGGTGGCTGACTTGGAGGAGCTGAAGTCGACTGCTGACGTAGTGGCGGACTTGGAGGAGGAACCGGTGGACGTGGTGTCGGTGGCCTTGGAAACACGATGTAATCCTTTCTCCATAGAATGATACGATGAATGGCCTGTCCCAGTGTGCGCTCGTCGTCACCTCCAGGAATGTCAAGCTCTAGCCCCGAATATTGTGCCACCACTTCATCAACCACGACACGAGCATAGCCAGTTGGAATCGGATTGCAATGGAAGGTTGCTTCAGGGGGGGGGGGTTGTATAGGCAACATAGTCCACCACCTTCATGGATATGTTCTTCATTTTGAAGTATAGCTCACAATTAGTGTTATCCCTGATGTCATCCATATGGTATCTATCCAGCAGTGCCTCATTGCCTTGGGTGGAACCCACGCTACTTCTTGGCATGGATGGGATGGTGATATCCAATGCTGGATCCGTTAGCTGCTGCCGCTGCTTGATTCCCCCTTTCCTAGCTAAGTGAGTCGATCTGCTGCTGCTGCCATTGGAAAGCGAGTGCCAACTCCGCGTGCGCTGATTCTAGGCCTTGAAGACAGTCTATTTCCTGCTTCCTCTGCTCCTCCTCCAGCTTCCTCTTCTTCTCCTCCGCAATCTTCCTTCTCGCACGACTTCTATAGTCGGTATTCCTGTCCGCAAACCCCTCAAACCACGGAACAACGCCTTTGCCTTGTGTTCTTCCCGGGTGTTTAGGGTTCTTTAGGGCGCGTGTAAGCTCGTCGTCCTCTCTGTTGGGCATGAACACCCCTGTTCATGCCTCTTCGATTGCAACTAGTAAATTGTCGGTGGCTTCTTGAAGACTTGCCCGCTCCAAAACCTCGTCTGTCTTTGGGTCCAACGACCCCCCATGCGCATAGAACCAAGTCCTGACCCTGGGGGGCTAGCTCAATGTAACTGGAGTGACCCCTGCCTCCACCATCTGGTGCTCTACGAGATCCCACTTAGGCCGGGCCACCTCATAGCCACCTGGCCCCAGCTTATGGTGCCATATCTTTTTTGCGGCATTGATCTTGTTTATCCTGGACCGTTCCTTAGCTACTTCTGATACCTTCAATTTCATGAAAGAGTCCCAATGATCTCTTTCCTTCTCAAGTGTTCCCTTGAATTCTGGTGTCTTCTTTCCTTCTTCGACGTACTTGTTCCATATTGTTTTCTTGTGGTTGTTGAACGCTATCGCCATCTTCCTAAGAGCAACGTTCTTGACTTTCTCCACATCTGCAACTGTGAAATGATCTGGTCGCGTGAAATGTGACATCAGAGATTCCCAAAGCCGACCTTTTGCTCTTTTACAAAAGTAAGATCTGGACGTTCCTTTGCTGGCTTCTTCCATTCTTGAATGGAGATCGGGATTTGGTCCTTCACAAGAATTCCACAATGATGAATGAACTTGCCCGCATTCTTCTTAGGCTCGAGCGGGTCACCATTAGATTTAATGGCATCGATATTGTACTTTATGTCATCCTTCAACTTTTTGGTCGGGCCTCGCACTATCCTGCTGCATTCTCCTGATTTGCTCGATCCAGAGGGCTGAACGAAGAAAGATTGATTCATTAATATATATACAAATCACAATTAAAACATCTGATGGATCATCAGATGCCTACTTATATAAATATACCTCGCCGGTGTTTGTTATTTGAAGATCATTATAGTTCTATACTTCATCCGTTTGTTCATCTTCATCGAATATCATATCACCCTCCCCGGTATTGTTTAGATATTGTGAGCCGCCATATTCTTCATTCTCATCCGGCCGGCTCGGGGAGCGTATGAGCTCGAACATAGCATCTTCTCCTTCTATGCCGGTATTGTCCGCCATAGCTTTTATTTAACTAATCCAGAAGAAATATAAAACAATTTAGTATGCATCTCGAATAATAGTAGATAATCGATATGCATCTCGAATAATAATAGATAATATATATGCATCTCAAAAGATAAAATTGAATCATTGTAGATAATATGCATCATCGAATATAATCTCGAATACATCATCTCAAATATTATCAAATAATATAATCTCGAATACAACGTCTCGAAGATCTCGCATACATCACTCTAGCTAATGCAGATCGAATAGTATCGAAAAATCTAGTTGAGTTGCGGTGGACACCCAAAGAGAAGGAACCACCACAAGATCATAGCTCTAGTGGGATCCCTGAAGAACCTGCCAGGTATTGGAGAACCTGACGTCCAACGCAACCATGTAGAGACGAACATGCTTGTCCTCCTCCCTTACACGGTGACGTACCAACTCCTCGGGGGACGCCAGCCTCCGCACCGAATGTGGCCCACGCGCCCGCCACCAAAGAAGCTCCGGGTCGACGATGGGACCCGGTTTCCTCACCAAGATGCGTGCCCCTGAAGGTAGCACCTCCCAGTGCCAGCCCGGCGGAGCCCAGTCCCGGACATGGCGCCTCTGAAGCAGGATATCGTCGCGAATGGATCGATGACGAGGATGCGGGCTGGTCATCATTAACGTCGATAAAAAATTCTATGCAAATATGTAACATTTTTTAAATGTTTGGCTAGGAACAGGATTCAGAATCATTATACGGATTTTCTTAACCTTTAAGGGATTTAACAAAATGGCATCATTCTGGATGCGCAGAAGATGGTCCATATTTTTCCTGATCTCATCTACCCTTCTATATGTTACGTTTTCGTGTCAAGGGATTCAAGAAAACCATGGCTCATCATTAGCCGGAAGTAACAGACGCATAATGGTACGAAGCTCCCCAAGTTGTTTTGGACGGAGTCCCGGATAGGATAATTAGCTTTTTGGTACGAAGTTCAACAAGAGCCTTCCGAATATCGCTATTTGGAAGGCCTTTGCTAAAATTCGTACCAAAAATCAAATTATTCTATCCGGAACTCCATTCCAAAAACAACTTTGAAGAGTTTCGTAGCATCATACGCCTGTTACTTTCTGCAAATGATGAAGTCATGGATTTCTTCAATACTTTGATAGACAACGTGACATATATGCATGATCAAATGTTGAATATGTCAAAATTCAAACTTTCACATATGATCAAATGTTGCATATGTCAAAATTCAAACTTTGACATATATATGATCAAACTAGCTTTGACATATGATCAAATGTTGTATATGTCAAAATTCAAACTTTGACATATGATCAAATGTTGCATATATATGTCAAAATTCAAACTTTGACATATGATCAAACTTTGACACCTATGACTATGATATCTAGCTTGCTAATTCGATCATCTAACATTAATATATCTAGCTAATTATCTAACATTTGACATAAGTATAAAAACTAATTAATTCATCTAACATGCATTAATATATCTAATTCATCTAAATAAAAGTAAAAACTAATTAATTCATCTAACATTTGACATTAATCTAATTCATCTAGCTAAAACTTTGAAATTAATCTAACATTTATTAATATATATATATATATATATATATATATATACCTAATTCATCTAACATTTCACTAAAAGTATAAAAACCTAAAAACAGAAAGTAATTAACAAAATGTGTGTGTGTGCGGGCTCAGATGAGGGCGCGGCCATGGCGGCAAGGGGTCTCACAACGGGGCAATGGCCGGTGAGGCGTGGCGACGGGGGCGGCGACGGGGGGCGGCGATGGGCCGGGGCGGCGACACGGGGACGGGCCGGGGCAGCGACGGGGACGGGGGCAGCGACGGCGACGGCGTGCAACGGGGGCGGCGTGGGACGGTGGCGGCGACGAGGGGCGGGGGCGATGTCGAAGCAGAGGAGGAGACGAAGAAGAGAATGAAACTGAATTTTTGAAGTGTTTTCTTATATATAAGATGGACGTTTATTCCCGGTTGGAGCCACCAACCGGGACTAAAGGTATATTTTGGCCAAGCCAAGCGGCCGGACTAAAGGGATACCTTTAGTCGTGGTTGGAGCCACCAACCGGGACTAAAGGCCTGTGCTCGCACAGCCGCGGTGCAATGCAAGTTTAGTCCCATCTCGCCGAGCGAAGGGAAGCTGCACTGTCTTATAAACCCAGTCGCGGCTGCTCCTTCGAGCTCCTTTCCAAAGTAGGCTTCTGAACCTAAAACTGTGCGCTGCCTTGTGGGCCTACTGGGCCTTGCGGGCCTGCATCCTGGCCCAACAATGGATGGGTTTCTAGTCGTATGCAGGCCGTTGTGGCCGAGTAGGCGAGCTTTTTACATTTTTTTGTTTTCTGCGTTATTTATTTTCTTTTATTTCTGAGTTGTTTTTTTGCTTTTATTTAGAGTTTATTTGTGAATATTTTTTCTTTAGGTAAAAAATTATAAACTTTCTGTTAGTGCTAGTAGTTTTCAAATCTGAATAGTTTAAATTTGAATTATTTGAAATTTGTGTGAATCACTAGTTTGTGAATAACTTTACTTTAAAAATATATTTTTCAGTGATTCTTTTTTCTTATGTTTAATATTAGTGTGTTTTATCATTATATTCAATTTGGTAATACTTAGGTTATTTAAAAAAATTAAATGCCTTTGTAACAGATGAGTTTTTGTCCGAAACCCTGTTACTTCGAAAGAGATTGTCCATTTTGTACACGACATGCATCCAGTTTTTTGTCGTAACCCTCTCAACTTTTTAGCGCATGCTATGTGGGTGAAATAATGATACCATGCCAACTTTCAACCTTTTCATAGTTCATTTGTATTGCTTTTCAATTTGAGGGTCATTTAGCTGAAAAAAATTAGTAAATGCATGAAAAATAGCAAATGAAGTCAGAAATGGTTGAAAATTGATGACGTGGCTTTGAATGGTGCATATTGAACGCACAAAAAGTCTGGAGTTAAAATAAGTTGACAAATGAAATGCCTTTGTAACAGATGAGTTTTCGTCCGAAACCCTGATACTTCGAAAGAGATTGTCCATTTTGTTCATGAAGTGCATCTAGTTTTTGCCGTAACCCTCTCAACTTTTTAGCACATGCTATGTGCGTGAAATGATGATACCATGCCAACTTTCAACCTTTTCAAAGTTCATTTGTAGTGCTTTTCAATTTCAGGGTCTCATTTAGCTCAAAAAAATCTGTAAATGCATGAAAAATAGCAAATGAAGTCAGAAATGGTTGAAAATTAATGACGTGGCTTTGAATGGTGTATACTGATACGTCTCCAACGTATCTATAATTTTTGATTGTTCCATGCTATTATATTACCCGTTTTGGATGTTTATGGGCTTTACTTTACACTTTTATATCATTTTTGGGACTAACCTACTAACCGGAGGCCCAACCCGAATTGCTGTTTTTTTTGTCTATTTCAGTGTTCCGAAGAAAAGGAATATCAAATGGAGTACAAACGGAATGAAACCTTCGGGAGCGATCTTTTTGGAACAAACGCAATCCAGGGGACTTGGAGTGGATGTCAAGCAACAAAGGAGGCGACCACGAGGGTGCCCGGCGCGCCCCCACCCTCGTGGGCCCCTTGAACGTCCAGCGACCTACTTCTTCCTCCTATATATATCCACATACCCCGAAAACATCCAGGAGCAGCACGAAAACCTAATTCCACCGCCGCAACATTCTGTATCCGCGAGATCCCATCTTGGAGCCTTCGCCGGCACTCCGCCGGAGGGGGAATCGACCATGGAGGGCCTTTACATCATCTCCAAGGCCTCTCCGATGAGTTGTGAGTAGTTTACCACAGACCTTCGGATCCATAGTTATTAGCTAGATGGCTTCTTCTCTCTCTTTGAATCTCAATACCAAGTTCTCCTCGATCCTCTTGGAGATCTATTCGATGTAACTCTTTTTGCTGTGTGTTTGTCGAGATCCGATGAATTGTGGGTTTATGATCAAGTTTATCTATGAGAAATAATTGAATCTTCTCTGAATTCTTTTATGTATGATTTGTTATCTTTGCAAGTCTCTTCGGATTATCAGTTTGGTTTGGCCTACTAGATTGATCTTTCTTGCAATGGGAGAAGTGCTTAGCTTTGGGGTTCAATCTTGCGGTGTCCTTTCCCAGTGACAGCAGGGGCAGCAAGGCATGTATTGTATTGTTGCCATCGCGGATAAAAAGATGGGGTTTATGTCATATTGCATGAGTTTTTCCCTCTACATCATGTCATCTTTCTTAATGCGTTACTCTGTTCTTCATGAACTTAATACTCTAGATGTAGGCAGGAGTCGGTCAATGTGTGGAGTAATAGTAGTAGATGCAGAATCATTTCGATCTACTTGTCACGGACGTGATGCCTATATACATGATCATGCCTAGATATTCTCATAACTATGCACTTTTCTATCAATTGCTCGACAGTAATTTGTTCACCTACCGTAATACTTATGCTATCTTGAGAGAAGCCACTAGTGAAACCTATGGCCCTCGGGTCTATCTTTTATCATATAAGTTTTCCATCTACTTTTATTTGCATCTTTTATTTTCCAATCTATATCATAAAAATACCAAAAATATTTATCTTATCTTATTATCTCTATCAGATCTCACTTTCGCAAGTTACCGTGAAGGGATTGACAACCCCTTTATCGTGTTGGTTGCGAGGTTCTTGTTTGTTTGTGTAGGTGTGTGGGACTTTTGAGGAGCCTCCTACTGGATTGATACCTTGGTTCTCAAAAACTGAGGGAAATACTTACGCTACTTTGCTGCATCACCCTTTCCTCTTCAAGGGAAAAACCAACGCATGCTCAAGAGGTAGCATATATTGAATGCACAAAAAATTCTGGAGTTTAAATAAGTTCAAAAAATGAAATGCCTTTGTAACAGATGAGTTTTCGTCCGAAACCCTGATACTTCAAAAGAGATTGTCCATTTTGTACACGATGTGCATCCAGTTTTTGCCGTAACCCTCTCAACTTTTTAGCACATTCTATGTGGGTGATATGATGATACCATGCCAACTTTCAACCTTTTCACAGTTCATTTGTAGTGCTTTTCAATTTGAGGGTCATTCAGCTCAAAAAAATCAGTAAGTGCATGAAAAAACCCAAATGAAGTCAGAAAGGGTTGAAAATTGATGATGTTTGTCCAAAGCATACAAGTACACGTTTCAAATGCCAAAACACATAAGCACCCTAACTATTACAAAGATTCCCTACGATTTGTCCATAGTGGGACTTTCCAGATATATAAGTCCGGAAACTCACTAGAGAAGAAACCAATGATAGTAAAGCCAGGCAAGGTGGCAGGGCTGGATGCTCGACATCTTATGTCATGCCACGAGATGAGTGGGAGGATGTCATGTTCTATATCTTGCACAACATCAAGGAAGTTGAGGATGAGTGGATGAGGTAATACCTTTGCACCATTCTTTTAGTCAATTCATTATGTTCACTTTGCCTAGGTCTTATACCGCTTTTCTTATTGTAGTCGATTCGTTGAGGAAGAGTGGACGGGAATGCTGCCTCCTACTGAAGCGGAGGCACTTGCTCTTCTCCGAAAGGGTGCTGATGGAAGGAAAAATTTCGTTGTGTGGTTCATGGAGAAAGTAAATTTTCACACTTCCCTATTACCCATTTCACACTTCCAATTAAACTCATGCACCCTATAATTTCAATTAAACTTGTAGGGAAATGATCCGAACGAATCAATGGATGAAGAATTGAGATGGGTTTCCATGGGTTTTGACCCTACCGTCATGACATGCCAAAAGTATGATGTGAATGAGTATCGCTTCCATAAAGAGGAGCACCAGAACAGTCGGCCTGATCCCAAAACCATAAATACCGGAGTCTTCACCGAAGGAGATAATAAAGTAGATTACTATGAAAGGGTAGGAAAAATATACGAGCTTACATTCAAACGTGGCCGTAAACACCTAAGTCTCACCGTGTTCAAATGCCGATGGTTCGACCCCAAAAAGGGTCTGAGACATACGCCTTCTGTTGGTTTAGTTGAAGTTAAACCATCAACCGTCTATGCCGGAGCTGATCTCTTTATCGCCGCTACCCAGGCCACACAAGTATATTATCTGCCTTACCCATGCCAGAAAGAGTACCTAAAGGGTTGGGAAGTTGTGTTCAAGGTGTCGCCACATGGTAAGCTATCGGACCCGAACGATGATGATTACTACAATATAAACCCCATGACATACGAGGGAGTGTTCTTTCAAGAGGAACATGATGACGTGGTCCAAAACAAGGAGGATGATGACTTGGGTTATGTTGACCTGGACCCAAACGACGACGGCGCACGGATTGATGGTGAGGCAGTTGTGAATCAAAGAGACATAATTATGCTTGAAAAGTTAAATGAAGATGCTGATGCTGATGATGAGGAAGAGCCTCCACCTCCGTCAGACAACGAAGAAGATATGCGGGATAGTGATGATGAGACCGGTCAACAAATAGATTACAATAGTGATGATTCATATGGGTTCTAGAAAATGTAAGTTCTTTTAATGATCATTACAATAGTATGCTTAATGTGTTCTTCTGTTATTAATGTCTTTCCTGTATGCTTGTTTTTTTATATCGTTACTGATTGTTTATTCTCTTCTCAATGCAGGTTTGCTAATCATGGGCAACTCCAGCGGCGCTAGTTTCCTCAGTAAACTCACAGGAGGACTTACTCGGAGTGGACGAGCCCACAAGGTTCCCTCCCGACTACGCGTGGATGGCACCTCACAGGGAGGTGGAGGGGTCGGGGGGAGACCCTAGAGGAGGAGGGGGTGGGGGAGAGCCCCTAGAGGACGAGGAGGTGGAGGGAGAGGCAGCCGGGCCAAAAAACTTCAAGCCGTGTCCGAAATAGGAGGGTCTTCTTCGATGCCCTCCTATGCTGAGGCAGCTTCTGAGTCTGAGGAGGAGTATGTTCCTGATGGCGAGGAGGAGGAGGGTGAGGAGGAGGAGGCCGAGGAGGAGGAGGCAGAGGCGGAGGGTGACCCCGAGTTTTGGGGTGACTTGCCACCGGGTGCTCCGCGGGGGTGGCTGTGTGGTACTGCCGGAGTACCTACACCACCTTCTATCGAGGCGCACAAGTGGCTCATTGAACCTGCGGGGACAGAGTAAGTGCATCTCAATCATATGTTCAACACATGAAAACATTTTCTTATTGTACACATGGCAATCCTTTGATTCTTTTGTAGTAACTGGATCCTTCGCGAAAAGGGCCGTAAACCGAATGGCCTTATCACTGTCCTATTGAAGGAGTTTTGGCCTGGCCTATTCTACCCGTGGCGAGACAGGGACCCACAGCTGCGTGTTTTGGCCACAAGCTGGGCCCACTACGAGGCTTGCAGCAACGCGGAGTACGGGACGGCCGCTAAGGCCATGATCACCAAATTTTGGGTAAGTTCTCTTCTGAATCACTTGTCTTCAGTTTCGTTCATAGTTTATCATTGAATCACTCAACTCATGCCTTGTTTGCTTCTGGTTTATGCATGATTGCGGCAACTCTATAGAGTTCTTGACGAGCACAAGGCCAGAGCCGACATGGTCTTACTTGCGGCTGTGAAGAAGAAAGCTCATTAGTTGCAGTACGAGGTGCGTTGGGTTGCCGTCTCGCAGTACTACCACATCTACCTGCAACAAAAGATGACCAAAACTCAAGCACAAAAGCAAAAACTTACCATTAGCAGGGAGCAGTTCATGATGGTAACTACTACTAACTTTTCATTGTTTCAAGTAGTCAACTATATGTTTCGTGCTCACATGTCATGCTTCCAAAATTTGCATAGGTTGTTCCTCGTTGGTGCTATGGAAGGCATGACGGATGGGCGTGTTTGGTGGATAGGTGGGTCGGTGACGGTGTAGAGTTTGCTGCCAAGAGCATCAAGGCCTGGGCTAACTGTGGAAAAGATGGGACACACGGCCAAGGAAACAGGAACCACTGGGGCTTCAAGGCCATGAAGGTATATCTATATGCATGATGCATTTTGGTTCTTCTTTACCGTCATGTTCTTATGTATGGCTAACTTCTGTTTGACATTGCAGGAGGACAAGTTGCAGAGGCCGCTCTCAGACATGGAGTCATGAAAGCTGGCCCGCGAGCGGAGTGATCGCAAGGACGGCGAGAGCCAGTACTACGGCAACACCGAGCAACACCTGGAGTCTTACACTCAGAACTATCAGAAGTTGCATCCGGATGTTCCCGTTCCTGAGGTCGCCCAGTCTCAGATCAACGACACGGCGGTGGTGGCCATCCAGGGTAAGTCCCATGGCCGGTATCCGTGTTTTGATGGCTTGATCACTCCGTCGATCTCGTACACACGGCTTCGAGCTACCAACCCGAGCCCGTTAGAGAGTACGGGGCGTTCGCAGCCTCCCTTAGTCCGCCAGCGTGCTGTAAGTACTTCCCCTTATCTTCTTTGTCTCTATCTTTCTTAGTTTATTTTCAGCACTGCCCACTTAGAAACAACCTCAATTTTGTAGGCATATTAGGCCTTTCCCAAGCATAGGCATATTGAGGTGCGGGAGTACTTGCAACGAGTGAAGGCAAACGATGATTACAACCGTCAAGTGATGGCGGTTAGTTTTTCCCTCTTAAAACCAAGCTCAAATTTGCACTTTCATTCCTTCTGACTTTCTAGTTTGCTTGTTTAACTAACATCCAGGCTATGTTGGCGTCTTGGACTAACGGCACGGAGCCACCACAAGTTGGACCCCCACCACCACGTGCGGGAGAAGCCCCACACATTCCCACGTTCGAGGAATGGGTGGCACTACGTGGTGATAGTCCGGTTAGTACATTTGCCTAACTACTGACAAACTAGTTCTCGTTCATTCAACACTATCATGTCATATTTACCGTTAGAATCTTCTCTCAAACATGTAGGGGACCGGTGGCTCGACTCCTGCTCCGTCGACCCCAGTCATTCCGATCTGGCAGAGTGATGGTGGTCGCGGTGGCTGTTTTGGCGGAGTTGGTCTTGGCGGTGGTGGTTTTGGCAGAGGTGGACTTGGTGGTGGTGGTTTTGGTGGAGGTGGACTTGGTGGTGCGGCCGTCGTGCCATGCCTTTCATGTTCCAACTTTTATGATGTTCCATGTCTTGCACTACTTTTATGTTCATTAACTTTCGTCGGTGATGATCTTTAGATGATGAACTTGACTATGTTTAAATGATGATGATGAACTTGAGTATGTTTAGATAATGAACTGTCATATTTCTGCATAATTCCATATTATTCTGCTTTGAAATGCTGTCAAATGAATTGAAAAAGAGAAAACAGGGGAAAAAACTATGCCTACGGCAAAGCCGTCGGCATATATAAGCCCAGGAGTTATCAAGACGCGCCACGTGGTAGAGCTATGCCTACGGCAAAGCTACCGGCATAGATTTCCATCTATGTCGACAGCTTTGCCGTAGGCATAGCCCTGCCGCCAAGAGAAGCCAGGGGACGGCACGTGGCACAGGTATGCCGACGCCTAGACCGTCGACATAGATTTCTACCTATGCCGATGGCCAAGCCGTCGGCATACCTGTGCCACGTGGCATTCCCTGAATCGCCAGCGCTTTTGACGGCGCCGTCCGTTGCAGTCAGACGGAAAACAACACCGGCGGCTAAACTATGCCGACGGCTATCCCACGGCCGTCGGCATACGCACCTATGCTGACGGCTATACTACGCCGACGGTCTGACACATCTACACTGGCGTGATCTACGCTGACGGGGCTATGCCGACGGCATCCGTAGGCATAGATCTATGCCGACGACAAAGGACCTAGCAGAGTGGGATCTTTGGGTGTGAAACTTTTTTTTCACGTGTGTCCCTTTGCGTCGTAACCATGGACAATCTTCATCATTTAACTAGATGCTCGGGTCAACATTCACTGTGAAGGGAGCAATTTCATGAAGCTTCTCATAGTCTTCTGACATGTCTGTCGTGTCATCCACTCCCATGATGTTTCTTTTCCCTGAAAGAACTATGTGGTGCTTTGGCTCATCGTATGATGTATTCGCTTCTTTATATTTTATTTTTCTCGGTTGGTAGACATGTCCTTCACATAGAAAGCATGTGCCACATCATTGGCTAAGACGAATGGTTCGTCTGCGTACGCAAGATTGTTGAGATCCACTATTGTCATTCTGTACTACGGGTCTTCCTTTATGCCGGCTCCTGTTAGATTGACCCATTTGCACCAAAACAAAGGGACCTTTAAATCACTTCCATAGTCAAGTTCCCATATCTCCTCTGTGTAACCATAATATGTCTCCTTTCCCCTACTAGTTGCTGCATCAAAGCGGACACCACTGTTTTGGTTGGTGCTTTTTTTATCTTGGGCGATCGTGTAAAATGTATTCCCATTTATCTCGTACCCTTTAAAAGTCATTATATTCGAAGATGGTAACTGGGAAAACAAGTACATGTCATCTTCAACAGCGTCGTCATGCATGGCACGTGTCTGCAACCAACCGGCGAAAGTCCTCGTTTGTTCACGTGTAATCCAGTCTTCAGACTGCTCGGGGTATTTGGAGCTTAGAATATTCTTGTGTTCCTCCATATATGGAGCCACCAAGGTGGAATTTTGTAGAACTGTGTAGTGTGCTTGAGTGAGAGAATGCCCGTCCATACATATTGTTTGATTCGGTCCTAGTGTGCCATTTCCACCCAGTCTACCCTTATGCCGCGATTCAGGAACACCAATCGGCTTAAGGTCAGGAATAAAGTCAACACAAAACTCAATGACCACCTCATTTTCATGGCCCTTGGAGATGCTTCCTTCTGGCCTAGCACGGTTATGAACATATTTCTTTAAGACTCCCATGAACCTCTCAAAAGGGAACATATTGTGTAGAAATATAGGACCCAGAACGGAAATCTCTTCGCATAGGTGAACTAGGACGTGCCTCATGATATTGAAGAAGGATGGTGGGAACACCAACTCGAAACTGACAAGACATTGCACAAAATCATTCCCTAACCTTGGTATGATTTCTAGATTGTTTACCTTCTGAGAGATTGCATTGAGGAATACACACAACTTCACAATGGCTAATCGAACGGTTTCCGGTAGAAACCCCTCAATGCAACCGGAAGCAAATGCGTCATAATCACATGGCAGTCATGAGACTTTAGGTTTTGGAACTTTTTCTCTGCCATATTTATTATTCCCTTTATATTCGACGAGAAGCCAGACAGGACCTTCATACTGAGTAGGCATTCAAAGAAGATTTCTTTCTCTTCTTTGGTAAGAGCGTAGCTGGCATGACCCTGATGCATGCCGTACTTTTCATGCATACGTTGCTGGTCCTCCCGTGCCTCCGGTGTATCTTTTGTCTTCCCATACACACCCAAGAAAGCCAAGCAGGGTCACACATAGATTCTTTGTCACGTGCATCACGTCGATTGCAGAGCGGACCTCTAGGTCTTTCCAATAGGGTAGGTCCCAAAATATAGATTTCTTCTTCCACATGGGTGCGCATCCATCATCGTCATTCGGAACAGATTGTCCGCCAAGACCCTTTCCAAAGATTACCTTCAAATCCTTGACCATATCATGTACATTATCACTAGTACGATGGCGAGGCTTCGTCCGGTGATCTGCCTCAGCTTTGAAATGTTTGCCTTTCTTTCTTACGGGATGCCTGCTCGGAAGAAATCGACGATGTCCCAGGTACACATTCTTCATACAATTATCCAAATATATATTGTCGATATCATCCAAACAGTGCGTGCATGCGCGGTATCCCTTGTTTGTCTGTCCTGAAAGGTTACTGAGAGCAGGCCAATCATTGATGGTCACAAACAACAATGCATGTAGGTCAAATTCCTCCTATCCGTGCTCATCCCACGCATGTACACCTTTTTAATTCCACAGCTGTAAGAGTTCTTCAACTAATGGCCTTGGGTACACATCAATGTCGTTGTCGGGTTGCTTAGGGCCTTGGGTGAGCACTGGCATCATAATGAACTTCCGCTTCATGCATAACCAAGGAGAAAGGTTATACATACATAGAGTCACAGGCCAGGTGCTATGATTGCTGCTCTGCTCCCCAAAAGGATTAATTCCGTTTGCGCTTAGAACAAACCATACGTTCCTTGCGTCACCTGCAAAGTCCTCCCAGTACTTTCTCTTGATTTTTTCCACTGCGACCCGTCAGCGGGTACTCTCAACTTCCATCTTTCTTACAGTCTTCTTTGTGCCATCACATCAACTTGGCATGCTCTTTCTTTTGGAACAAACATTTCAACCGTGGTATTATAGGAGCATACCACATCACCTTGGTATGAATCTTCTTCCTGGGGCGCTCGCCCTCGACATCACTGGGGTCATCGCGGCTGATCTTATAGTGCAATGCACCGCATACCGAGCACGCGTTCAAATCGTCGTACTCACCGCGGTAGAATATGCAGTCATTAGGGCATGCATGTATCTTCTGCCTCTAATCCTAGAGGGCAGACAACCTTCTTTTCTTCGTACGTACTCTCGGGCAATTCGTTGTACTTTGGAAGCATCTTCTTTAACATTATCAACAACTTTCCAAATCCCTTGTCAGATACACCATTCTGTGCCTCCCATTGCAGCAATTCCAGTGTGGTGCCCAGCTTTTTCTTGTCAGCTTTGCAATTTGGGTACAACAATTTCTTGTGGTCCTAACATGCGCTGCAACTTCAGCCTCTCCTTCTCACTTCGCAGTTTCTCTTTGCATCGGCAATGGCCCGACCTAGATCATCAGCGGGCTCATCTAGTGCCTCTTCTTCAGCTTCTTCCCGCATTGCCGGCTCAGCTTCTTCCCGCATTGCCGGCTTAGCTTCTTCCCTCATTGCCGGCTCAGCTTCTTACCCCATTGTTGTACCATCGTACTCAGGGAACCCATGGCCAAGATAGCTATCGTCGTCCTCTTCCTCTTCATTGTCTTCCATCATAACCCCTCTTTCTCCGTGCTTGGTCCAAACATTATAGTGGGGCATGAAACCGGACTCAAACAGGTGGACGTGAATGGTTTTTGACTTAGAGTAATTCTGATCATTCTTACAACCAGCACATGGACAAGACATAAAACCATCCGTCCGCTTGTTTGCCTCAGTCGCAAGCAGAAAAGTATGCACGCCATTAACGAACTGGGGAGAGCGTCGGTCATCGTGCATCCATTGCCGGCTCATCTTCATTACACAGCACCGAAAACACCAAATTAATACAAGTTCATACATAAAGTTCCATACACACTTATTCTCATAAAACAACATACAAACTCTCTAGCTAAAGCATTTAAATGCAACAACAAATGCGATCAAGATCGAAACTAAGGTAATAATTGATCCAATAGCATAAATGATATCAAGCATCACTATCAATGGCATATTTTCTAATCTTCAAGCTCATTTTCTCCATCTTGATCTTGTGATCATCGACGACATCGACAAGATGAAACTCCAATTCCATCTTCTCCTCCTCAATTCTTTTCAATTTTTCTTTCAAATACTCGTTTTCATTTTCAACTAAATTTAACCTCTCGACAATAGGGTCGGTTGAAATTTCCGGTTCACATACCTCCTAGATAAAAACATCTGTCAACTTCATGGGCATAATTTTTCATAAACACGAAATGCAACAAATAGTTATAAAAGAGAATATACCACATCCGAATCATAAATCAGACGAGGGCCGACGGGGAAGGATATCAATGTTGGAAATATGCCCTAGAGGCAATAATAAAAGGATTATTATTATATTTCCTTGTTCGTGATAATTGTCTTTTATTCATGCTATAATTGTATTATCCGGAAATCGTAATGCACGTGTGAATACATAGACCACAACATGTCCCTAGTGAGCCTCTAGTTGACTAGCTCGTTGGTCAACAGATAGTCATGCTTTCACATCATTGATAACGGGATCACATCATTAGGAGAATGATGTGATGGACAAGACCCAATCCTAAGCATAGCACAAGATCGTGTAGTTCGTTTTGCTAGAGCTTTTCCAATGTCAAGTATCTTTTCCTTAGACCATGAGATCGTGTAACTCCCGGATACCGTAGGAGTGCTTTGGGTGCACCAAACGTCACAACGTAACTGGGTGGCTATAAAAGTGCACTACAGGTATCTCCGAAAGTGTCTGTTGGGTTGACACGGATCGAGACTGGGATTTGTCACTCCGTATGACGGAGAGGTATCTCTGGGCCCACTCGGTAATGCATCATCATAATGAGCTCAAAGTTACCAAGTGTCTGGTCATGGGATCATGCATTACGGTACGAGTAAAGTGACTTGCCGGTAACGAGATTGAACGAGGTATTGGGATACCGACGATCGAATCTCGGGCAAGTAACGTACCGATTGACAAAGGGAATTGTATACGGGGTTGCTTGAATCCTCGACATCGTGGTTCATCCGATGAGATCATCGAGGAGCCAACATGGGTATCCAGATCCCGCTATTGGTTATTGACCGGAGAGCAGTCTCGGTCATGTCTGCGTGTCTCCCGAACCCGTAGGGTCTACACACTTAAGGTTCTGTGATGCTAGGGTTGTAAAGATATTAGTATGCAGCAAGCCGAAAGTTGTTCGGAGTCCCGGATGAGATCCCGGACGTCACGAGGAGTTCCGGAATGGTCCGGAGGTAAAGAATTATATATGGGAAGTCGAGTTTCGGCCATCGGGAAAGTTTCGGGGTTCACCGGTATTGTACCGGGACCACCGGAAGGGTCCCGGGGGCCCACCGGGTGGGGCCACTCATCCCAGAGGGCCCGATGGGCTGAAGTGGGAGGGGAACCAGCCCCTGCTGGGCTGGTGCGCCCCCCCTGGGCCCCCCCTCTGCGCCTAGGGTTGGGAACCCTAGGGGAGGGGGCACCTCCACTTGCCTTGGGGGGCAAGTTTCCCCCCTTGGCCGCCGCCCTCCCTAGGAGATCCCATCTCCTAGGGCCGGCTGTTGGAAATATGCCCTAGAGGCAATAATAAAAGCATTATTATTATATTCACTTGTTCATGATAATTGTCTTTTATTCATGCTATAATTGTATTATCCGGAAGTCGTAATACACGTGTGAATACATAGACCATAACATGTCCCTAGTGAGCCTCTAGTTGACTAGCTCGTTGGTCAACAGATAGTCATGGTTTCCTGACTATGGACATTAGATGTCATTAACAACGGGATCACATCATTAGGGGAATGATGTGATGGACAAGACCCAATCCTAAGCATAGCACAAGATCATGTAGTTCGTTTTGCTAGAGCTTTTTCAATGTCAACTATCTCTTCCTTAGACCATGAGATCGTGTAAATCCCGGATACCGTAGGAGTTCTTTGGGTGTACCAAACGTCACAACGTAACTGGGTGACTATAAAGGTGCACTACAGGTATCTCCGAAAGTGTCTGTTGGGTTGACACGGATCGAGACTAGGATTTGTCACTCCGTATGACAGAGAGGTATCTCTGGGCCCACTCGGTAATGCATCATCACAATGAGCTCAAAGTGACCAATGTTTGGTCACGGGATCATGCATTACGGTACGAGTAAAGTGACTTGCCGGTAACGAGACTGAACGAGGTATTGGGATACCGATGATCGAGTCTCGGGCATGTAACGTACCGAATGACAAAGGGAATTGTATACGGGGTTGTTCTAATCCTCGACATCGTGGTTCATATGATGAGATCATCGAGGAGCATGTGCGAGCCAACATGGGTATCCAGATCCCGCTGTTGGTTATTGCCCGAGAGCCGTCTCGGTCATGACTACGTGTCTCCCGAACCCATAGGGTGTACACACTTAAGGTTTGGTGACGCTAGGGTTGTATGAATATGAGTATGCAGTATACCGAATGTTGTTCGGAGTCCCGGATGAGATCCCGGACGTCATGAGGAGTTTCGGAATGGTCCGGAGGTAAAGAATTATATATATAGGAAGTGGTATTTCGGCCATCGGGAAAGTTTCGGGGTCACCCGGTATTGTACCGGGACCACCGGAAGGGTCCCGGGGGTCCACCGGGTGGGGCCACCCATCCCGGAGGGCCCCATGGGCTGAAGTGGGAGGGGAGCCAGCCCATAGTGGGCTGGTGCGCCCCCTAGGCCAACCCCCTGCGCCTAGGGTTGAAACCCTAGGGTGGGGGGGGCGCACCACATGCCTTGGGGGGCACTCCTCCCCCCTTGGCCGCCGCCCCCTTGGGAGATTGAATCTCCTAGGGCCGGCGCCCCCCCTGGGGGCCTATATAAAGGGAGGGGGGAGAGGGGCAGCCGCACCCTGAAGTCCTGGCACCCCCTCCCCCTGCTACACCTCTTCCTCCTCCGTCACGTGCTTGGCGAAGCCCTGCCGGAGTGCTGCTGTTCCACCACCACCACGTCGTTGTGCTGCTGCTGGAGCCATCATCATCAACCTCTCCTTCCCCCTTGCTGGATCAAGAAGGAGGAGACGTCACACGCTCCGTACGTGTGTTGAACGCGGAGGTGCCGTCTGTTCGGCGCTAGGATCTCCGGTGATCTGAATCACGACGAGTACGACTCCATCATCACCGCTCCATCTAACGCTTCCGTACGCGATCTACAAGTGGTATGTAGATGCAAACTCACTCCCTTGACTCGTTGCTTAGATGAACTCATAGATGGATCTTGGTGAAACCGTAGGAAAAATTTTAATTTTCTGCAACGTTCCCCAACAGTGGCATCATGAGCTAGGTCTATGCGTAGTTCTCTATTGCACGAGTAGAACACAATTTTGTTGTGGGCGTAGATCTTGTCAACTTGATTGCCGCTACTAGTCTTATCTTGCTTCAGCGGTATTGTGGGATGAAGCGGCCCGGACCAACCTTACACGTACGCTTACGTGAGACCGGTTCCACCGACTAACATGCACTAGTTGCATAAGGTGGCTGGCGGGTGTCTGTCTCTCCCACTTTAGTTGAAGCGGATTCGATGAAAAGGGTCCTTATGAAGGGTAAATAGAAGTTGACAAGATCATGTTGTGGTTATTCGTAGGTAAGAAAACGTTCTTGCTAGAACCCAATTGCAGCCACGTAAAAGATGCAACAACAATTAGAGGACGTCTAACTTGTTTTTGCAGCAATTGTCATGTGATGTGATATGGCCAGAAGTTGTGATGAATGATGAATGATATATTGTGATGTATGAGATCATGTTCTTGTAATAGGAATCACGACTTGCACGTCGATGAGTATGACAACCGGCAGGAGCCATAGGAGTTGTCTTTATTTTTTGTATGACATGCGTGTCATTGAAGAACGCCATGTAAATTACTTTACTTTATTGCTAAATGCGTTAGCCATAGAAGTAGAAGTAGTCGTTGGCGTGACAACTTCATGAAGACATGATGATGGAGATCATGATGATGGAGATCATGGTGTCATGCCGGTGACGAAGATGATCATGGAGCCCCGAAGATGGAAATCAAAGGAGCTATATGATATTGGCCATATCATGTCACTATTATATAATTGCATGTGATGTTTATTATGTTTATGCATCTTGTTTACTTAGAATGACGGTAGTAAATAAGATGATCCCTTACAAAAATTTCAAGAAGTGTTCTCCCCTAACTGTGCACCGTTGCTAAAGTTCGTTGTTTCGAAGCACCACGTGATGATCGGATGTGATAGATCCTTACGTTCACATACAACGGGTGTAAGACAGTTTTACACATGCAAAACACTTAGGGTTAACTTGACGAGCCTAGCATGTACAGACATGGCCTTGGACCACGGAGACCGAAAGGTCGAACACGAGTCGTATGGAAGATACGATCGACATGAGAATGTTCACCGACGATGACTAGTCCGTCTCACGTGATGATCGGACACGACCTAGTCGACTCGGATCGTGTAACACTCAGATGACTAGAGGGATGTCTAATCTGAGTGGGAGTTCATTAAAATAATTTGATTAGATGAACTTAATTATCATGAACTTAGTCTAAAACTTTTTACATAATATGTCTTGTAGATCAAATGGCCAACGCTCATGTCAACATGATCTTCAACGCGTTCCTAGAGAAAACCAAGCTGAAAGATGATGGCAGCAACTATACGGACTGGGTCCGGAACCTGAGGATCATCCTCATAGCTGCCAGGAAACAATATGTCCTAGAAGGACCACTAGGTGGCGCTCCCGTCCCAGAGAACCAAGACATTATGAATGCTTGGCAGTCTCGTGCTAATGATTACTCCCTCGTTCAGTGTGGCATGCTTTACAGCTTAGAACCGGGGCTCCAAAAGTGTTTTGAGCAACACGGAGCATATGAGATGTTCGAGGAGCTGAAATTAGTTTTCCAAGCTCATGCCCGGGTCGAGAGATATGAAGTCTCCGACAAGTTCTATAGTTGTAAGATGGAGGAAAATAGTTCTGTCAGTGAGCACATACTCAAAATGTCTGGGTTGCACAACCGCCTGTCCCAGCTGGACATTAACCTCCCGGATGAGGCGGTCATTGACAGAATCCTTCAGTCGCTCCCACCAAGCTACAAGAGCTTTGTGATGAACTACAATATGCAGGGGATGGTGAAGACCATTCCTGAAGTATTTTCAATGCTGAAGTCAGCAGAGGTTGAAATCAAGAAAGAACATCCAGTGTTGATGGTCAATAAGACCACTAAGTTCAAGAAGGGCAAGGGTAAGAAGAACTTCAAGAAGGACGACAGAGATGTTGCCGCGCCCGGTAAGCCAGTTGCCGGGAAGAAGTCAAAGAATGGACCCAAGCCTGAGACTGAGTGCTTTTATTGCAAGGGGAAGGGTCACTGGAAGCGGAACTGCCCCAAATACTTAGCGGATAAGAAGGCCGGCAACACCAAAGGTATATTTGATATACATGTAATTGATGTGTACCTTACCAGTACTCATAGTAACTCCTGGGTAATTGATACCGGTGCCGTTGCTCATATTTGTAACTCACAGCAGGAGCTGCGGAATAAGCGGAGACTGGCGAAGGACGAGGTGACGATGCGCGTCGGGAATGGTTCCAGAGTCGATGTGATCGCCGTCGGCACGCTACCTCTACATTTACCTACGGGATTAGTTTTGAACCTTAATAATTGTTATTTGGTGCCAATTTTGAGCATGAACATTGTATCTGGATCTCGTTTGATACGAGATGGATACTCATTTAAATCTGAGAATAATGGTTGTTCTATTTATATGAGAGATATGTTTTATGGTCATGCCCCGATGGTCAATGGGTTATTCTTAATGAATCTCGAACGTAGTGTTACACATATTCATAGCGTGAATACCAAAATATGTAAAGTTGATAACGATAGTCCCACATACTTGTGGCACTGCCGCCTTGGTCACATTGGTGTCAAGCGCATGAAGAAGCTCCATGCTGATGGACTTTTAGAGTCTCTCGATTATGAATCATTTGACACATGCGAACCATGCCTCATGGGCAAAATGACCAAGACTCCGTTCTCCGGAACAATGGAGCGAGCAACCAACTTGTTCGAAATCATACATACCGATGTGTGCGGTCCAATGAGTGTTGAGGCTCACGGAGGATATCGTTATGTTCTCACTCTCACAGATGACTTGAGTAGATATGGGTATGTCTAATTGATGAAACACAAGTCTGAGACCTTTGATAAGTTCAAGGAATTTCAGAATGAAGTAGAGAATCAACGTGACCGAAAGATAAAATTCTTACGATCGGATCGTGGAGGAGAATATTTAAGTCACGAATTTGGTACACACTTAAGAAAATGTGGAATCGTTTCACAACTCACGTCGCTTGGAACACCTCAGCGAAACGGTGTGTCCGAACGTCGTAATCGCACTCTATTGGATATGGTGCGATCTATGATGTCTCTTACCGATTTACCACTATCATTTTGGGGATACGCTCTAGAGACAGCTACATTCACTTTAAATAGGGCACCGTCTAAATCCGTTGAGACGACACCGTATGAATTATGGTTTGGGAAGAAACCTAAGCTGTCATTTCTAAAAGTTTGGGGATGCGATGCTTATGTCAAGAAACTTCAACCTGAAAAGCTCGAACCCAAGTCAGAAAAATGCGTCTTCATAGGATACCCTAAAGAAACCATTGGGTATACCTTCTACTTAAGATCCGAGGGCAAGATCTTTGTTGCCAAGAACGGATCCTTTCTGGAAAAGGAGTTTCTCTCGAAAGAAGTAAGTGGGAGGAAAGTAGAATTCGATGAAGTACTACCTCTTGAACGGGAAAGTAGTGCAGCTCAGGAAAATGTTCCTGTGATGCCTACACCAACTGAAGAGGAAAATAATGATGATGATCAAGGTACTTCGGATCAAGTTGCTACTGAACTTCGTAGGTCCACAAGGACGCGTTCCGCACCAGAGTGGTACGGCAACCCTGTCCTGGAAATCATGTTGTTAGACAATGGTGAACCTTCGAACTATGAAGAAGCGATGGCGGGCCCAGATTCCAACAAATGGCTAGAAGCCATGAAATCCGAGATAGAATCCATGTATGAAAACAAAGTATGGACTTTGACTGACTTACCCGATGATCGGCGAGCGATAGAAAACAAATGGATCTTTAAGAAGAAGACGGACGCGGATGGTAATGTCACCATCTATAAAGCTCGACTTGTCGCTAAGGGTTATCGGCAAGTTCAAGGGATTGACTACGATGAGACTTTCTCTCCCGTAGCGAAGCTTAAGTCCGTCCGAATCATGTTAGCAATTGCCGCATACTATGATTATGAGATATGGCAGATGGACGTCAAAACGGCATTCCTTAACGGTTATCTTAAGGAAGAGCTGTATATGATGCAGCCGGAAGGTTTTGTCGATCCTAAGAACGCTAACAAAGTATGCAAGCTCCAGCGATCCATTTATGGGCTGGTGCAAGCGTCTCGGAGTTGGAACATTCGCTTTGATGAGATGATCAAAGCGTTTGGGTTTATGCAGACTTATGGAGAAGCCTGCGTTTACAAGAAAGTGAGTGGGAGCTCTGTAGCATTTCTCATATTATATGTAGATGACATACTTTTGATGGGAAATGATATAGAATTCTTGGACAGCATTAAGGCCTACTTGAATAAGTGTTTTTCAATGAAGTACCTTGGAGAAGCTGCTTACATATTAGGCATCAAGATCTATAGGGATAGATCGAGACGCCTCATAGGTCTTTCACAAAGCACATACCTTGATAAGATTTTGAAAAAGTTCAAAATGGATCAGTCCAAGAAAGGGTTCTTGCTTGTATTGCAAGGTGTCAGATTGAGCTTGGCTCAATGCCCGACCACGGCAAAAGATAAAGAAGAGATGAGCGTCATCCCCTATGCCTCAGCCATAGGATCTATTATGTATGCCATGCTGTGTACCAGACCTGATGTAAACCTTGCCGTAAGTTTGGTAGGAAGGTACCAAAGTAATCCCGGCAAGGAACACTGGACAACGGTCAAGAATATCCTGAAGTACCTGAAAAGGACAAAGGACATGTTTCTCGTTTATGGAGGTGACGAAGAGCTCGTCGTAAAGGGTTATGTCGACGCTAGCTTCGACACAGATCTGGATGACTCTAAGTCACAAACCGGATACGTGTATATGTTGAATGGTGGAGCAGTAAGCTGGTGCAGCTGCAAGCAGAGCGTCGTGGCGGGATCTACATGTGAAGCGGAGTACATGGCAGCCTCGGAGGCAGCGCATGAAGCTATTTGGGTGAAGGAGTTCATCACCGACCTAGGAGTCATACCCAATGCGTCGGGGCCGATCAAACTCTTCTGTGACAACACTGGAGCTATTGCCCTTGCCAAGGAGCCCAGGTTTCACAAGAAGACCAGGCACATCAAGCGTCGTTTCAACTCCATCCGTGAAAATGTTCAAGATGGAGACATAGATATTTGCAAAGTACATACGGATCTGAATGTCGCAGATCCGTTGACTAAACCTCTCTCGCGAGCAAAACATGATCAACACTAGAACTCTATGGGTGTTCGATTCATCACAATGTAACTAGATTATTGACTCTAGTGCAAGTGGGAGACTGTTGGAAATATGCCCTAGAGGCAATAATAAAAGCATTATTATTATATTTCCTTGTTCATGATAATTGTCTTTTATTCATGCTATAATTGTATTATCCGGAAATCGTAATACACGTGTGAATACATAGACCATAACATGTCCCTAGTGAGCCTCTAGTTGACTAGCTCGTTGGTCAACAGATAGTCATGGTTTCCTGACTATGGACATTAGATGTCATTGACAACGGGATCACATCATTAGGGGAATGATGTGATGGACAAGACCCAATCCTAAGCATAGCACAAGATCGTGTAGTTCGTTTTGCTAGAGCTTTTTCAATGTCAAGTATCTCTTCCTTAGACCATGAGATCGTGTAACTCCCGGATACCGTAGGAGTGCTTTGGGTGTACCAAACGTCACAACGTAACTGGGTGACTATAAAGGTGCACTACAGGTATCTCCGAAAGTGTCTGTTGGGTTGACACGGATCGAGACTGGGATTTGTCACTCCGTATGACGGAGAGGTATCTCTGGGCCCACTCGGTAATGCATCATCACAATGAGCTCAAAGTGACCAAGTGTTTGGTCACGGGATCATGCATTATGGTACGAGTAAAGTGACTTGCCGGTAACGAGACTGAACGAGGTATTGGGATACCGACGATCGAGTCTCGGGCATGTAACGTACCGAATGACAAAGGGAATTGTATACGGGGTTGTTCTAATCCTCGACATCGTGGTTCATCCGATGAGATCATTGAGGAGCATGTGGGAGCCAACATGGGTATCCAGATCCCGCTATTGGTTATTGCCCGAGAGCCGTCTCGGTCATGACTACATGTCTCCCGAACCCGTAGGGTCTACACACTTAAGGTTCGGTGACGCTAGGGTTGTATGAATATGAGTATGCAGTATATCGAATGTTGTTCGGAGTCCCGGATGAGATCCCGGACGTCACGAGGAGTTTCAGAATGGTCCGGAGGAAAAGAATTATATATAGGAAGTGGTATTTTGGCCATCGGGAAAGTTTCGGGGTCACCCGGTATTGTACCGGGACCACCGGAAGGGTCCCGGGGGTCCACCGGGTGGGGCCACCCATCCCGGAGGGCCCCATGGGCTGAAGTGGGAGGGGAGCCAGCCCATAGTGGGCTGGTGCGCCCCCCTAGGCCCACCCCCTGCGCCTAGGGTTGAAACCCTAGGGTGGGGGGGGGCGCACCACATGCCTTGGGGGGCACTCCTCCCCCCTTGGCCGCCGCCCCCTTGGGAGATTGAATCTCCCAGGGCCGGAGCCCCCCCTGGGGGCCTATATAAAGGGAGGGGGGAGAGGGGCAGCCGCACCCTGAAGTCCTGGCGCCCCCTCCCCCTGCTACACCTCTTCCTCCTCCGTCACGTGCTTGGCGAAGCCCTGCCGGAGTGCTGCTATTCCACCACCACCACGCCGTTGTGCTGCTGCTGGGGCCATCATCATCAACCTCTCCTTCCCCCTTGCTAGATCAAGAAGGAGGAGACGTCACACGCTCCGTACGTGTGTTGAACGCGGAGGTGCTGTCTGTTCGGCGCTAGGATCTCCGGTGATCTGAATCACGGTGAGTACGACTCCATCATCACCGCTCCATCTAACGCTTCCGTACGCGATCTACAAGTGGTATGTAGATGCAAACTCACTCCCTTGACTCGTTGCTTAGATGAACTCATAGATGGATCTTGGTGAAACCGTAGGAAAAAATTTAATTTTCTGCAACGTTCCCCAACACCGGCGCCCCCCTGGGGTCCCTATATAAAGAGGGGGGGGGGTGGGAGGGCAGCCGCACCCTAACACCTGGCGCCTCCCTTCCCCTTGCTACACCTCTTCCTCCCGTAGTCGCTTGGCGAAGCCCTGCCGGATCCCTGCTGCATCCACCACCACGCCGTTGTGCTGCTGGATCTTCATCAACCTCTCCTCCCCCCTTGCTGGATCAAGAAGGAGGAGACGTCACGCTGACCGTACGTGTGTTGAACGCGGAGGTGCCGTCCGTTCGGCGCTAGGATCTTCGGTGATTTGGATCACGACGAGTACGACTCCCTCAACCCCGTTCTCTTGAACGCTTCCGCTCGCGATCTACAAGGGTATGTAGATGCACTCCTCTCTCTTGTTGCTAGATGAACTCATAGATTGATCTTGGTGAACGTAGGAAATTTTTTATTTTATGCAACGTTCCCCAACAATCAAAACCATGGTACTATGTATAACAAATAGCGTACATGTAAGATAATTATACAAGTTATTATATATCTAAATCACACAAACATGATTTTTTTATATAAAAAAGATAAGAACAAGAGTCTCACCACAAGGTGGTGCCGGCGACGGGACGGTGCGGGTGATCGATGGTGGTTAGGATGGAGACGGGAAGGCACTAAGTAAACCACACCTAAATATGCAACTAAGAGTTATTTTGAGCTCAAATTGCATATAAATCAAATAAACTACCACATATAATTCCTCCCAAATTACTAAATTCCACAAATTAATCACTATATAGAGCATTGCAAGAACTAATCTAGCAATGAGAGATGAAAGGAGAAAGTTGCTAACCTTTGTGATCATTTGAATGGATGGGGCCCTTCAAATCTTGACAGAATTTGGGCAAAATGTGTGATGAGCTCGAGGAACAGGGGAAGAACAAAGATGAGAGGAAAGGAAATGGGAAGAACAAAGAGCTCGGGCTCGACGAAGGGATTTATATAGGATGATCTTTAGTCCCGGTTGGTAATACAAACTGGGACTAAAGGTGCATCTCTAGTACCGGTTCGTGCCACGAACCGGGACTAAAGGTGTTGGTGGGGCCGCAGCTTGACACCAGCCTGCCACCACCTCTTTAGTCCCGGTTCATGGCACGAACCGGTACTGGAGGTTCGCTAGGAACCGGGACTAATAACCACCGCTCGCCTAGCCGTTGGAACCGGCACTAATGTGACCATTAGTGCCGGTTCACTTACAAACCGGGACTAATGAGCTTCACATCTGGTCTTGAACATGAACATGATTTGTGAGTAGTTACTTTCATTCTTAAGGACATGGGAGAAGTCTTATTATAAGTAATCATATAAAATTGATATTCATTATATTTTGATGATATGTATGTTGTTGCTTCCTTCAGTGGTGTCATTTGAACGTAGAGTACATGACACTTTTTTTTGACCTTGAAAACTGCAGGGCTTACACCCCACAACATTTTATTAGAGCAAAACCAGACAGATACAGGAGGTTCCTCAAGAGGAGGAACAAACTAAAACAAAAAAGCTATACAGGAAAGGCTATACTAATCTAAAAAAAGAAGGAAAGCACTAAAGTTTACAACTAGAAAAAGGAAAATACAACTGATGAGACCCCTCAAGGAGGTAAGAAATCAATCCACTTGAGCAGAGCTTCCCTGTATCTTTTCTTGATCCGGTGTGAAAGGAGAGTAATATCATGAATAAAGCCATTCCTCCACTGGAACTACATGACACTTTGCCATACTTGAGCCTAAGGGAAGGCATTGTGGAGTAATAAGTAGATGATGGGTTGCTAGAGTTGTAGAATCTTAAACCCTAGTCTATGCGTTATTCTGTAAGGGGCTGATTAGGATCCATGTGTTTCATGCTATGGTTAGTTTTAGCTTAATTCTTTTTTCGTAATTGCGGATGCTTGCGAAAGAGGGTAATTATATGTGAGTTTCTTATTCAAGTAAGAAAAACACTCAAACACCGATCCACCCACATATCAAATTATCAAAGTAGTGAATACGAATAAACTAAACATGATGAAAGTGACTAGACGGTAATTCCCATGTGTCCTGGAGAACGCTTTGCTCTATATAAGAGATCGTTATGTCATGTGCTTTGCTATAAAAGGATTGAGCCACCTTCTGCACCTTTGTTACTATTGCTATTTGTTACTTATTACGAATTACCTAGCTACAAAACTATTTGTTACCGCTACTTCCAGTACTTGCAGAGAATACCTTGCTGAAAACCGCTTATCATTTTCTTCTGCTCCTCATTGGGTTCGACACTTTTACTGGTCGAGAGGACTACGATTGAACCCCTATACTTGTGGGTCATCACTCATCGTCCAACACCTTTTGCCGATTGTCTTTAGCGGCGTCGATGGCTTGGATGAAAGCTACACGCTCGGACTCCGCCAGCCCCACTCAAAGGAGCATCGGCAATGGGTGTCGGACTTGACGTGGACGCCACTTGGGTGTTCACGAACACTACCCAGCACTGCGTGATGCGTCGCTCCGCTTCGCCGTCAAAGAGATGCGCCGCCGGCTCCGTAGCCTTGGAGGAATTGTTCGGATGTTGCTTGGGCAGTTGGCAATTGGGCTAGATCTTGATGGCGACCGGCCGCCAAAAGTTGCCCCACTGGCGAGGAGGGCGGCTCCTCCTTCACAATGCATCTGATATGGATGCCACGGCTGCTTGGCGGAATGGTTTGTCAGTGTCCAACGTGGCGGGCGTCCCTCCTCCGTCATACATTCCCCACTTTGTTTCTGGTTTGTGAGAATTTGGATATCTGAATGACATTTGCGGGTAATTTGTTGCTCGGTGTTGGAGTTGCCCTGACATACAACGGTGTAGTGTTAAATAATCAAATATCCCATCATTACCTAGCACTGTATGGTTACATGTGTACAAATACCTGACCATTCTCACATGGGTATTGGCCTGTAGCTCTGCGCCCGTCCCTACAGTAGTAACTGCACACACACATAGACATTTGCCTCACAATAATGCCTTCATCATTCGCCCACACACACCCACCAGCAGAAGCAGACAAGCTCGCTAGACAGCCTTACCTCTCCTGACCCCACTTGCCAGTAAACAGTTTTGAGAGCTAGCTAATCTAGCTACATCAAATGACATTGCCATCCGGCCATGAAGAGAGTGCAGCCTGCAATTGTACAAACAAGAAAGAAATTCATAAAAAAAAGTGTAATATAAAAAAATGCAATCTAGTACGCCTGCAATGTACTTACTCTAGATACACGTACTTGTCCATATCTTAATGCTCAAGTGGGCCCGAAGGAGTACCCTATCTAGATGCCGGCCTACAGTCTCGAGCTAGCTAGCTCGTCCTCCCTCACCTCTTCTTCCCCTTTCCTCCTCTTCCAGCCCCTTCCCTGGACATGGATGCTTAGCTCTACTTGACATAGAGCAAGAAAGGAGCAGTAAAAGTAGAAGTAAGATTTAGATCCGCATTAACACTAGCTAGTACTGCCGGCCACTACTAGACCAGGGACCTTCTAGGTGTCCATCCACTGATCCACACTAGTTTACTGATTGGTTTGGTTTGCTAGTGAAGCTTCGAACTATTTGAGAGATGACCCAACCATCCACCGTTATCATCACCATCATCATCATTGAGTATCCCACCAAGAACCGCCATTACCAAACCCTACTACCCACCGGCCGCCATACATGCATCCAGCCGCGTCGTCTTTTGGCGAGTACTTCCAGTTCTTCCCCGCCGAGATGTACCACCAGCAGCAGCTGCTGCTGCTGCAGGAGGAGGGGACCCTGGAAGCGGTGCTCTGGCAGCCGGTGACCGCTCCAGCTCCGGCGGAGCGGGGGGAGCCGGGGAATGATGGGGCGCCGGGGCCAGGGGGTGCAGTCGTCGGGGCGGCGCGGAAGAGGCCGTTCCGAACGGACCGGCACAGCAAGATCCGCACGGCGCAGGGGGTGCGCGACCGCCGGATGCGGCTGTCCGTCGGCGTGGCGCGCGAGTTCTTCGCCCTGCAGGACCTCCTCGGCTTCGACAAGGCCAGCAAGACGGTGGAGTGGCTCCTCACGCAGTCCAAGCCGGCCATCGACCGGCTTGCCGACGGGACCCCGGGCGCTGCTGCCGCCGCTGCAGGACCGTCCAAGGAGAAAGGGGAGGGGGCGACCTCCTCCGGCACCGGCTGCTTCGAGGATGCGAGGGAGGAAGAGCACGACGTCAGAGATCTGATGAAAGGCATCGGCGGCGAAGGTGAGCTTGACTGGTTCATGTCGGAGGCGGCGGCGATAGGGCATCCGATGGAAGGATTGGACTAATTAATGAGAGCTGCAACAACGGCGGAGTACTAATTCTAATTACTTCAGATGATTTCTTGTATATATGCAGCTGCATGACAGATTGACAGTGATTGATATGCAAACTTTGTGTGCAAACGGTGAGATTAATTGAGTTCTTGCAAATCTTATGTTCATGCTAGGTGTGTTCCACTAATTTTGCCAACTATATTTTGCTGATGTGCTAATTTTGAGGTTCTCTTGGAGCTGTTCTGTCTTTTCCAGTGCTACATGGGAATATCATCCTTAACAGGTCACATACAGTTTTGATCGGAAGGTTTGGGCAATCAATTTCAGGTGAAATTCTTGAACCGTCCTGGTAACAGCTAGCTAGTGCAAACTAAATGTACTCAATTTGTTCACATCACATATGTTTACAAGAATCATGACAAATGCATATACTTAGTTTCTACCTTAATCTAGCACAACTGATAGGTTTCCCTGAGTTAGGTTTTATACTTCATGCAGTATACAAGCTAGGATGTATAAGCAGGTTTCAGGTCTTCTGGTTACAGAAATGATCTATCTTTTTTATCAAATTCGGATGGCACTATATTTCAGTCAGTTATATATTGGTTCATTCAGTGTCACCTTGAGTTTGAGTTAATTAGTTGAATTATCTGTTATCCTTACTGAAAGCTAGTCACATACAAGTCACACAGGTCTAGAGGAAGACTAATATAAGTATCACATTAATGCAAGAGATATACCTGTACTGCATGTATCTGAGAATGATTAGAAAAGAAAAAGGTGCCTGTGAGCAGAGTTGTCAAAACATAAAAGCATGTGTATCATGATAGTGATTATAATTAGCTTGTCTAGAATCATTATATCTGAAATTCTGAATAGCATATATCCCTTTGAAACATTGACTATAAGTATGCATGATAAGCCAACTGGTTGGTACAAAGTATTCTCTGGATGTATGGCCACATTACAATTAATTAATATATTGTCATACTAAACAGGAAATTTAAACTAGGAGTATGCATGTACACTGGTGTGTTCAAATAGTACACCTAGAAAGTCTACAACAGAATAATCATGGGCCTTGATCAAGCGGTTTCATTAAATGCTTCATGTGCCTTACCTGTCTCTCCATTTCGTTAATTTACTGTGTTACCATACTGCTGTACTTATATTGCAGCACTTCAACTGACTTGAGTAGTGAGATGTTAGAGATATGAAGTTCTTCCATTTTGAATATTAACACACCAGATTTTCCTCTCGCGATGTCAATATACTTATAGGAGTGTGTACCTACTGCAGAGATATCGATTTTTAAAAATATTAAGGTACAATAAAAGGTCTTTACAAAGGAAATATAGCAGTAGAAAAGAATATAGCTTTTCGTAGTGTTCTTCTTTAAAATGTTTTTCTCCTTATACCCATTATTCCATGTCCAGTTATCCACATGTATAATTATGAAAGTCTGGGGAGCTTTCTAGCCTACAGAAGAAAAGTAACTCATGTACCCTGTTTTTAAAAAATACCAATGCTTACTTTCTAATAATAACTGCGTGCGGCCTCAAAAGTTTCTTCCTTACTTACAAAGGAAGAATCCTGGGCCCTGTTCATCAACAATCGTTAATTACCTTCCTGTAGGAAAAGGCATATCTAGCAATAATGCAATTTATTAGTTTGATCAAGCAAAGAATGTACACAAATTGGAAACCTTATTTGTGAGACCTCTTGTACATAACTTTCCCTCCTTGCTTATAAGGCAGCTGAGCTACTGCATTTGTTGGCCAGAATAAACACTAACTCATTTGCTCACACTGGTCCACTAGAAGTACAAGAAAGATAGGAAAAATGTATATGATCTGAGTAACAGCAAGTAAAGAAGAAGTTGTGCGCTCAACTATTGAACAGCTTGTAATCTTGTACATGAAGTCAGAAGAATGTAGTGCCATGTATCTCAAGCATCTGAAAGCAAACATTGTTGATTTTAGTCTTTCAGTTAGTTGGTTAGCTAGCATCAATTCCTTTTGGCTAAATTAACGAAAAACTTTTACAGTTTGTGGAACTTCTCAACAATCAGCAGCCAAAAGTTTATTATCACTAGTGCTAATTAGTTTCTTAGAGGGTCTGCTGTTAAAAGTCAAATTGGCACCTCCCTATCCTCTCTCTTTTATACCCCGCAAAAAAAATCCTCCCTATCCTCTATCTTTTATAAACCATGGAAATGAAACCATAATAAACAATGAACACACATTATGGAGAAGGTATTTGTGACCAAAGCTGTCAACTCAACTTGTAGAGAGTCTAGTACATATACTTTTTTTGAGTAATAGGATGGGAAACGAGAGAAGTCAGAAATATATATTCTTTAAATTATCCATCCATTTAGTAACTACTGGTACATATACTGGTGATTAATGCATGAAATTCTTTTTTTTTGTGATGATGCTAATTTCAGTTTACCTTATAGTTATCCATGCGGAAATTAATCATGCGTCTTCTTGTCGTCATCATGTGTACAGACTTTTGTATGTAGTAACTACTGGTTATTTATCTAGCTAAATTTGGAGAGTGTGAAATATTTGATCCGTCTATATTTATACTCTAGCTAGATTTAGACTTGAAAGCTAGGCTCCCATGTCGAATATCACAAAGTAAAGATGGCAAAAAATAAGACTTTGACTCACTAAGATTTCATGGTGTGTACATGAGCAAACATACATGTACTAATATATCCATAAGTTTTGCAGAAAAAAAGTTCTTTTTTATTTATGCAGTTGTTTCTACCTTAAATGTGCAAATATAGTGGTGTCCATTACATTTATGCCTATCTAACTATATGTATACTGCATTTCAAAAAACCATATGCATACTGAACAATTCTTTTATCTGATGTGCTGATGGTTTTATACTCACTAATTTTGGTGAGTATAGTGACAGAGATTCAACAAAGAACATGTTTGTGTGTTTGGGACCTCAGGATAGTACGCATGCTGGTGTCTATAACTCAATACACAAATTATCTGCATTTTACAATTGTGGGTTTTAATGCAAAATTCTGGAGCTATAGTCAACCGTACTTTTTATATGCATGTTTGATATCATGCAAGGTCATTTGTATATTTAACATCCATAATTTCATACAAAGTCATTCATACCTGCATAAGAACGGAATCCGTCCTTCTACTGATGCAATATATTGGATTCAAGATCTGGGTATAGGAAAAATAGAAAGAGTTGGCATCTGTATGCTATGATAATCTTAATTATTAGGAGTTCTAGTTGGTATTACTCTATTAATTGAGCATAACACAGTCTTATGAACTTGAATATTTCTCCCTCTAAATATCTACTTTCAGGTTTCCCCCGAGCTAAGAATTTCCATATGGTAGATAGTACGTACTAGCTGGGAGTCATTGAGTCATTGAGTCAGTTACCATTATTTATTTTTCAGCATTAAATTTGGTTAGCTACATGAAATAATTACATTCTGATAGAGACTTTCTGGAACTAGTTTTGTTGGATCATTGGTGACCTTTTCCACGCCCGCTCAAATTTGTTAAGAATATACTGTGGTCTTTGGTTTGAGGAATGGGACGCATGGTGAATATAGGTCATCTCCATATTGTTTAGGGTTTGAGGGATGTGATGGGTTTGGTCACCATGAGCATGAAGCCCAAGGCAAGACAAGGGATTGACTCGTCCCACCAAAATTTAGAAATTATCCCATGATACACAGCCATGATGAGTAGAGAGTTTACCCCCCAAATTAATTGAATACTTCATAAGTATATGTAGCTTCATACTTTATATTTTGCATGGAAAAACCGAAAGGGATTCTAGCTAATCTAGTTTATTAAAACTGGATATTGATCTTGTCCCTCCTCTGGCCTTTGTCAGTTGTCATAACATTGGCCTAACGAAGATATGCCAGGATAGGTCCTATTCCTATTACTTTCTCCAAATAAGCCATGCAACACATATAGAAATGTGTTCCCCAACAGCTAACAAAGAGTCCTATATAGCCAGCATTGAAAAAATTATGGAGAGCAAAAAGATTATTGACATATTTCATCACATAATGGAGTGTACTTCACAGGATTAGTACCTTGCTAATAGTAGTGTAAGTAGATGGAATCAGGTGGATAATTAATCAGATTTCGTATACAATGCATGCGCACACCAGGAGTACTCTAAAATGCATATGATAATGCAACATTTCTAGTACATGAAACTGGAAAAATAGGAATGAACACATAATACTACTCGCATAAAAGTTTGGTAATATGTTCTAAAACGGAAGCTGCAGTATATAAAGACAACAAGAAGAAAAAGATGATGTACTGTGGCTATCTAGCATCAGACTAACCCGAAACATTCAAGTATCTTAATTTGGCAATTACTTTTTATTTTTTGTTTATTTGGTTTGCTCTATGAAGTATGTACACACATTTGTTCTTTTGCTGGGTAAGTATGTACAAAGATTATAATTATAGTAGAAAATCCATTTTACCCTCTAAACTGTTGGCAGTCAGCCCCCTCGTCAACTCCATCTCTATATCGAGTGGGTTTGAATGACGTGGTAGGGATGTATATACATGGGAGCTAGCATCCTAATCCGCATGCAAAAGAAAATTACCAGCTAAAAGAACCAATAAAAAAATTTAACCCCATGACATGGTATTTTCTTTTATCTTAATGCGCAACAGAGTATAACAATAATTTTCCTAATGACTCAAACCCGCGTGTCATACTAGCTTTCTGATATAAACATTATTATACCTACATGGGGCCCACAGATCAGAGAGAGAACCCACGTTGCAGCACCTCTCTTTTCCCTGCATGTGGTACTAGCTACTACAGTGTTTCTTTTTTGAAAGGTACTACTACAGTGTTTGTTGATCTTTATAAAGGTGGCGTGTTGGCAATGTGGCGAAGACATGGCAGACATGTTGCGCAAAAACAACTCAGGTATGGTAATGTTGGCCGTCCGTTTGACAGTTGAGAGTGTATTGTGATTGGTTTTAGTTAGAGTTGAATGGTAATTGTAGGCTGTCAATTGTTGGAGAGAGGCGACGAGGGTGCACGTTATGGAATTATTGCCACCATACACTCTTTATCTCCTCCCAACGTTCCGGTTTATAATTCTCCCTCGTATTTCGAATCTAAGTTTGACCACCGATTTAACATACAAAGTATGAATTATATGTCACAAATTATACTTCATGTCGTACATAACACATATTTTGTTAGCTAAATTAGTGGTCAATGTGAGCAAAATATAACAGAGCCCTCTAAATCGAAAAGGAGGGAGTATTTGTGTGCACAGAATGAAAAGGGATTATAATCCTATGCTCCCACAACAACCGTTTCCTAATCGTTGTGCTCTGGCATATTCTTTCCCTAATAATTTCTCCAAATAGGTAAATCAAACAATATAGAAGTATGTTGGAAGGGGGAGGGGGGGACTTGTGCCTCTTGGATGCTGGTGCGCACAATATGCAAAACAAATTAATAATTCAAAAAATGTTCAAAAAATCTTGAAATCTTCTGGAAATATCCATGTCCATCATTAGTAACCGTATAAAAAATTTCATGAAGGAATACCTTCCAGCGTATTGTGCGCGAGGGAAAAGAAAATGAAGATTATATATGGGTACAGTAACTTGTATATCGTCTCTGGATGTTAAGTCTCAAATTTGAAATTTAGTACAAAATGGTAAGTTTCAACGATTAAAACTGAAAACCTATTGTACCCTCGTGTGGGATCCAACTACTCGCGAATCATGAGGCAATCGAGCGGTCCGGGAGGTTTTGGCAGGTGCGTGCCCCCGCAAATTTCCGATGCTGCTCAGGTGCTCAATACTTCATACTTCAATAGTGACAATTTTAACAAAATGGTGGATTTTGTTAGCTCATAGCAACATCAAGAGGATACAAATACAATAAGCACACACTGCCCTTTATATAGATAGGATGTACACAAGCAACACATACAAAACACGCCAGAAATAGCAAAATCATATAAGGCCAAAGCTATGTGAGGCGATGAAAAAAGAAAACAAACACAAATCGATCTGAACCACGCTCGAAAACTACAACGATGACCATATGCGTCCGAACTTTCTCATGACAAAACATAGGCGATGATGTTCTTCAACAACAACTTCAACGGTGATATAGTAAAGTTAAAACAATTTCTAGCATCACTTAATGCGATATATGGGTTCTATAGATTACTAGTAGTAACCAAATGCAAATGTATGCAATCTGAAGGGGAACATTCAGATCTCTTCCACAGCTAGCATGCGCAAGTATATATGTTTGTTCATATCAGGCCTGTCGAGCAGGTACGCGATCCGATCCTCGGGTACTGAAAGCTGAGATACTACTCTCCGTAGCCATGATTCGCGCCACCCAGATAGAGATCGCCATGGACGTGGATGGCTGACGCCCGGACGGACGGACGACAGGTCGCACCTATAGCAGCGCGACGTTTCTGGCCGAAGCATCCGCTGATCCGCACCGCACCCTACCTACATGCCTACATATATTTACTTCCTCCATTGTTTCTCCGATTGGACAGGCAAGCAACGTCGTCCCTCTTTGGCTCTTTCCTTCCCCCTTTTCAAAAAACACGCCGAGATGGGTGAGTGATTCCGTGAGTGAGGATAGGCTAGTGATTAGACGCGCGAGCATTTCTTAATCGGAGAAGGTACTAGGACGCACAGTGTTCGACTGTTTCGGAGGTACCAAACGCACAACCGGCATGATCTATGGCCAGCGCCCATGCATTGGTTGTGCGCACATGCATACAGTCCTTGTGCATGCATGCATGCTCTTGTTGTCGTGTTGTAACGGGAGGCAGCTCCTTTTTGTTTTTTGATTGAGTAACCCGGAACCGGCTCCTCTGCAGTGCCTCTTTCGTACCCTGCGGACCCGCTCACATGGGACTAGAAAATTACAAAAAGCTAAGAGCTTTGTCCTTTTTTGAGTATTCCATTTCCAACGCTCCGAATCAAACCGTCCGTTTGGTTTGACGGTCCACCTCAGTGTCCGTCCTATTCTTGTTTTGGGTCGGCTGTGTGTCCAACATATGCGACTCATTTTATGTTCGCGCATAATTTTAAAAAGGTCCGCGGTCATAGATCATGCCAACGGCCATGCCGTAGCAAATGTTCAGGCACCATGCCAGCCTTCACACCACACAGTTCATGCTGGCGCACTTGCCAGCGGCCGGTTCACATGCCAGCACAGAAAAAGGGGCAGGAATTCGACCACGCCATCTCGGCCGTGGTCATGCCAGCAAACTTGCCGGCATACAAAAAAGGGATGGCACTCCCAGTCATAGATCATGCTTCGTCGAACTTGAGCATGTCGGCCTGCATCTTCTTGAACCATAGCATCTTCCTCAGCAACACGGTGTTCAGGTCCACCTTCATGATCTCCACCACCGTCAGCATGCTAGCGAGCGCCACTTCTTTGGCCTTGGTCTTGGCATTGGCAGCCTCGATCTCGAGCATCTTGGATTGCTTCTCCACCTCCATCTCAAGCATCCTGACTCGCTTCTTCGCCTCCATGTCAAGCCCTCCTTATTTGGATCTTCATGAAGGCGTTCATTTGTTATTCCTTGTCTTGCCGGCGCTTCTCCTCCCTTGAGTCGTTTTTGCAAGCAAGGCGATCGAAGCCGCATCCCGCTTGTCCTCCTTCTTGCAGTTTTTCTTCCCCCGCAGCCATGGCTTTTCGCCCTCCCCAACCTTCTCAACGATTGCCTTCCCCATGCACCATGAGGGCGGCATATTGCGCTTTGAACTTCTCTTCCCCATTGATGATCATCCAACAATGATAGAGGTTGAAGGACTTGCCATCATGTTGGACCTTGAATGCCTTCAAAGTTTGGAATGCTTACACATGAATAGCATGCAGGCATATGGGCAAATGGACATGCAAGCATAACGGGAATGGAAACAAAGAGGGGTGCATGTATACCATATCTTGCATGCCGATGCCGCTCATGGGGCATGCCTTGATGCTCTCAAGGGTGACACAAAACTTGTTCCCTCTTGTTGTTTCACCCCCATCTCTTCGAAATGGAAACTCACCCACGTGTGCGACACATTTGGTACGTCGGAAACTTATTGTGTTCATGGAACTCACGATGGACACGAATCCAAAAGGTTGATGCCATTTGTTCGGCGCTAACCTTGGGGTCTTTCCCAATGTCTCTCCAACACTCACAAAGAAGCTTGTCCTCGGATGGCATGTATACCTTCGTCCGCTTGCTCTTGCTCTTCGGTTTCACCCCGGCGGCTTGGTTGGCGAGCTCGTCCTCGAACAAAGGCTCCCCGTCGATGTGCATTTGATCCTCTTCCTCGAGGTTGTAGTCCTCCGGAAAGTCGTGGTCAAGCGGGAAACTGTCCAGGCCGACCTGATCTTCCATGAAGGCGGCATGCATGCCAGATTGATCATAGGTTGCCGGCATGAATAGCGCGTGGCTGTCTTGGCTTTGCGTTTCATCGGGATCGTATGCAGCCGCGGCACCGTCAGCGGAGCCAGAAGCCGCCGCACTACCTTCGAAGATGATGTTCTCGATGATGGAATGGTTGGCCGTGGAAGAGATCTGAATGTAGTGCCTCCGGATGTGACACCCCAAAATTTTAACCTTGTTTTATTAATTAAAATTTTGCCAGGAAACTTAAACTTTTATTTTCTGGATTTTCTTTTGATTTCAGAACCATTTTGTTCTTTATTTTTATGGAGTTTTTACCCAAGTGAAAACTTTCCAATTATATTATTGGACTGGTTTACCCTCTCAAAAAAAACACTTCTATTATCAGTGGATTTATTTGCATAATTTTTGCTCTCTGAGCTTTATTCCTTAAAGTGGTTTTTCATTAGTTTTGAAGCCCTATTTGAACTACGACCATTTGATAAATTTATTTAAAATTCCAACCAAAATTTGGAGACATCATGTGATGTTTTTAAATCACTTTTATGCAAAAATATCTTCTGTTCATTGGAGATTTTGAGCTCTACACCAAAATGTTAACTCTGGTCCAGTGGGCAATTTTGCACTACAACCTATTTAAATATTTCTTTAAAACCTCCACCAAAATTATGGGATGTTAATAGGAGTATATTATTCAGCTTTATGCAAAAACCCAGTTATGTTCTTTGAAAAATTTGAATGAATCAACCTCATTTTCATTCTGGTCCAACTTGATGATTTGTACTGCAACTATATTTTTGCTTGCTCTTTTTCCCTTGATTCTTTCCCCTACTGGTAGACCACCCTGCAAAACCCCCAAGTCCAGGAGGATGGACCCATTGGAGTATTTTTGGTCCATGAAACCATATCCTTTTCTTTTTGACCAGATTTGGTTTTCTCAAATTTTTGCACTAGCAAGTTTCTAGCCTTGGCCAATTAACCCTACCACCATCTTCTACACCTATTGAGACACTGATCTGGAGATTTTTACCACTCCAAGAACTGTCTAGATGCCTCTAGCATTTTGTCAAAGACCTTGTGGGCATGGCCAGATTTGGCATGAATTTTTAGTTAGCATTGTGGACTTGATCCTCTGATCAAACCAGCTTGTCCACTAATCTTCTTGCACATCCTAGCCTAGACCTGGTAATCCCCAGCCCCACCGAAGCCTCATGGCATGTCCTGGCATTTCGCCGAGCACCTGGTGCGCGTGCTCTGGGCACGCCCAGAGCGCACGTTTCGCACGCGCGCGCACCGAGCCGCCGCGTCTCACGGCCGCCCCCCACCCCCGTGCTCGTTCTGGCCACTACCCACTCGCAGCCAACACGGCCGCCTCCTCCCTCGCCGCAGAGCCGCCCCTGGCGCCCTACAGCGCCGCCGTCAGGTCGGCCACGGCGGCTAGCGGCCGGCCACAGTGGGCGCCTGCCCCGGACGGCGCCGCCCGAGCCACCCGCGCGCGCCAGGTGCCCCTGGAACAGCGTGATCCTATCCCCTCGCTCGTCTGCAAGCGCTCGTCGCCGCCACGTCCCCCTGCAGCAACAGAGAGGCGGTTCGCCGGCGTTCTTATCCATCGCCGCGGGAACCGTCCTCGGCCGCCTATATAAGGGAGCCCCGAGCTCGCCTAGGCCCTTAGGCAACCTCATGCCAACCCCTTAGAGCTCCCGTAGCCGGCAATCGACCTGGGAAGGCCATCTTCCCCGTCTCCGGCCAGCTCGGCCGCCGCCGCCCTCCGGTGTCGTTCATCGCAACCAGGCCCTCCCCCGGCCATTCAAAACCACCACCCGACTCCCCTTCATCTTACGGAGCCGCCCAAACCCCCTGCTGCGACGGAGAGCCACCGTAGGCCAAACCCCCCATTGCTCCCGAAGCCACCGGCCACCACGAAGCTCGTCGCCGGTGACTCCCTCCGTCCCCACCTGCCTAGTGAACACCGGGAGGACTGCCCTGGACTGGCGGATCCATCCCCGCCCTTGGAAGCCCGCGAGGATCCGCCAACCGCCAGCGGCGATCGCCGGAGTCCCGCCTCCGCTCGGCCAGAGGAAGAGGAGGGAAAGACGACTGGTCAAACCTGACCAGTGGGCCCCCTGGACCCACTGTCAGTGACCCCCGCGCCAGTCCACGTTGGATAAGTGGATACGTAAAACCAGAATACGCCTTCGACGTGGTTAGTTTCGAAACGTTTTTCTTTTTTCTGTTTTATTTTAAAAACAGAATTTGACCAAAACTTTGACTGGCTATAAATTTTTAAATATAATTCCAAATGAGTTGATTCTTGTTCCTACCTCTCTCAAATATTGTCTAGTTTATTTTCAGATTTATTTGAAAAAAATTCAGACAACTTTTTGTACTGTTATGAAACTATGGGTTAATTTGAATAATTTCAAAATAGGATTTTGGAAGAAGAAGAAAACTTTCAAAGTTTTGGAATGCACCCTGCCTCCCCCACAACTTGAAGGCAAGCATTCTGAACCCTGGCATAATAGTGTGTGTGTTATTTACACGGTTACAACACCACCTCGACACGGAGTATCCGTTATTTCATGTGATAATACGTTTCTACTCATGAGTGCATATTGATGATTGAATGCTATTGGAATTGGATATGTTTGTGATAATAGTCACCATCGAATGCCTTTCATGCATACCGGAAGGAATCCGGGAAAGCCTCTGTCTTGGGTAGACACGGGTTTGTCCCCAGTCCTGCGTCGAGACGATTGTGTCCGGTACGACATGAAGAGGTATGTCGAGTGGTGATTCGGTCTGTTGGTAGAAGTATAAATTGTTATACTAATCATACAGGGAATACTTAAACCTCCTGAGTCGACCATAGATCGAGTCTTGTTCCGGTAACCCCCATACTTGTTTCGTACTACCACTTGTCCCTGCCATAGGTAGGGTACGGTTCAGTAAGTTGTCAACCCCTTTCCTAGCACACACCGTACAGAGAGGCCATGGTGGAAGATACCGGAGGCATCCGATAGGCATGCCACCTGGTCCGGGGGCATGGGTGTTTTCGGTTGTAGTCGAAGGGGTAGCTCCCCTAGTTTGCGCGCGTGATAAATTTTGTGATCCCATGCTAAGTCGAGGTTGTAGCCTCCCCACTTAGAGTTTCGCTTAACGGGTGTCGTGGGTGATTCCAGACACCGGTAAGTTAGGCTGGTGTGTGCGGTTAGGTGTGTTTTTAATTAAAAGGCCGTAGACGGAATTAGTCCCGATGGACTAAAGGAATCCGTTACTCGTGGGTAAAGAGTACACCCTCTGCAGAGATTAAACATCTATTCGAATAGCCGTGTCCATGGTTAAGGACTACAGTCTGGGATGGGTCAAGTGTCGGTCTTAGTGTCGGTCTTCGGAGGAGAAACTGTTAAACCAGAACTTGGATCATGACTTGTGACTTGGGATGATCGTGATTATTATTTGTTATGGACTAACCCGTTATATTATTTGAATTATCGAGTATCCCTGGGATGGTTCTACCTCTTGGATATTCACTATGATTATTTATAAGCCCTTTATGTGGTGTCGCTGAGACGCCCGACTGTGGCATGCTTGTTATTTATTTACTTTATAAGCCCTTTATGTGGTGTCGCTGAGACGCCCGACTGTGGCATGCTTGCTATTTATTTACTTTATAAGCCCTTTATGTGGTGTCGCTGAGACGCTCGACTGTGGCATGCTTGCTATTTATTTACTTTATAAGCCCTTTATGTGGTGTCGCTGAGACGCTCGACTGTGGCATGCTTGTTATTTATTTATTTTATAAGCCCTTTATGTGGTGTCGTTGAGACGCCCGACTGTGGCATGCTTGTTATTTATTTACTTTATAAGCTCTTTACGTGGTGTCGCTCAGACGCCCGACTGAGGCATGCTCGTTATTTACTAACCTTTCGAGGCGTCGCTTCAGACACCCGATCGGTGCATTTTATTACTACTCTGTTATTGCATATTCCCGTATATAAATAACCTGTCTGCGTGCATCAGAGATTTTATTTTGTGACTGACATTGTGATCATAGAATATTTCAGAGCATGATTATCGTTTGTCATATTATACCCGTGTTCATAATGTTTGCGAGTACATTCAAAGTACTCACTGGCTTGTCCCTGGCTATTGTCTTGGCCAGATCTCTTGCATGGAGAGGAGCGATGCGATAACAGCCCGGGAAACTACGCAATGATGATAGCAGCCTCGCGAAGATAGGAATTATCCTGATCAATTGTTCCTATGAGAAATGGAGTCCCATAGACACAGACGAACCGCAAACCGCTTCCGCCATCAGCCACTACAAACCATTTGTTGTACTCATAGGCCATAATGGTCGTGTACTACATATTATGTACTTTGCTTGGAGTTATTGTATCAAGTTTGTGTCTCGCCAGCTAACAGTAATCCTGGGGCTGGTGAGCACAAAGGCCATTTTCTGGGAAATTAATATCCCGAAAATCCGGCCCTGACACCGGCCCTTCTGCTTGGCCGACTGCATGACCCGCTCCTCGATCGTCAGCTGCTTCTTTTCTTTGGGCGGCGCGGCGGTCTTGTGAGGGGCGCAGGGCTTGCCTTTGCCGGATGGGGCAAAGGTGAGGCGATGGCATCAAGGGCGTCGTCCATGGCGAGCGGGAGCGGGCAGGATGTTTTCGAAAAGTGAAGGGAAATGATGGTCGTTGTGCCACTGACTGGCAGGCCAGGGGGATTAGGTGTGCGTCGCACTCGTCCGTTTCGTGTCCGCGCCAACGCATATCAGACTCGAAATTTGTCCGGAAATGAGTTAGCAGACGGACGAAAAGCGGACGCACATCCGTTTAGGTCGGCGCGCTGGACCGACTTTTCTGTCCGTGACAAGCCAAATGGACACGCTTGGACGAAATGGGTGGACGCGTTGAAGTTGCTCTGATCTACCCAGCCTATGCATTAGATGTATCATACGCCTCAAGTGATTAACTACAAAAAATTATTAATATTTCTCAAAAAATAAAAGTTATTAATTAGTATAGTTAATACATGGCTAACACAGTAAAACAAAAATGAACTGATATACGTATCAAACTATAAGACATTTTTTGCTCTAAATCTAGACCAAAGAGCGTCTTACATGTTAATACAGAGAGTATTAGTCATATTTTACGCTGCAGCGGATTTAAGCAATTTGATTGGTACCATTGTTGTCTTTTTTCTCAAGGTATATTTAACTAGCACGTCCATCGACCACGCGCAACTATAGTTAATACATGACCAACACTGTAAAACGAAAATGAACTCATATAAGAAAATTAGTTTTGCCAAATACTTCCTTCGTAATCAGGCTGTAAGTGGGACGCTCCGCGGGAGGCTCGCGTCCGCCCCACATCTGCCGCGTAGATTAAATGGGATACCCACCAAAGCCCATATATTATTATGTGGGATAAGTGGGTTTAGTGGAATACCCACTTAATTGATGCAGATGTATCTGTTGAAATACGTTCGCACTGTCATCTTGAGGTGGTGAGCTACCATCACTGGTTCCTTGGGAGCTCTAACAGCTCGTCTCCATAAGACTAGCCACAGTGGGAGTAACTTCAGTAGTAACATCGAGTCCAACTCAACAACTTTGCTTATATGGCAATGAGTTAATGAGGAGAGAGGTAGTTACAGTAACTTAGCTAGTTACTGTAACATCACATGTCCCAATATAATATGAGTCTATAACCTAATAAATGAAGATTTGCATGTTATCAAACTTATGTTACTACCCACTATGAAGGTAGTAACATAGTGTAGGGGTTTGTGCATGTTACTAGTGTATGTTAGTATGCATTGTGGCTAGTCTAATGCGCACGTACAGCCGGCATGCACGGCATGCCTTGGCCTAGTGCTCTAGTGCCGTTGTACTTGCAGTACCAACAAACAACGCTATAATTAACTGGCTGTATAATTAAGTCTTCAGTAGCAAGACGAATAGAGAGGCAAAATTTAAACAGTACAATGCCCACCTAGTCAATACAGAAATTTAATTATAGTTCATACAGAAGTTCGTATCAAAATATGAAACGCTTTCTGGCTCTAAACCTAGAACAAAAACGTCTTGTATTTTGACATCTGAGGGGATATTATTCATATTTTACGTGGAGCGGATTTTAATCAATTTGTTTGGTACTCCTACTTCTTTTGCCTTTTTTCCACTGTACATGTAACTAGCAGGTCCGTCGACCACACACAACTATATTTACATGCCAACCGATGTTGTGCAACTACAGTGGTACGTTCGTGCACTGTAGGGGTGCAAGCGGACAACTGCCGTGTGTCCGTGACGGTCCACGAAACCAAAATAAAAAATATAACACAGTTATTAAAGTAATGAACATTGGTGCAACTTTTGCTTCGTGGACGATGGCGAACATGCAGACGCCATGCGCTTCCGTCGCTAGTGCATAGGCTTACTACTATAGTTGCATGTCCGTAAGTCGTACTTAACTACAGTTAAAGATTGCCACACTGGATCCAAGGAGTAAATTGCTGAAAGCCACCACATTTGTGGCAAGGATACTGCAAAATCATCATCTTTGCCAAAAATCACGAGAAACCACCACTTCTGTGGCAAGTGAATAACAAAATGCACTAAACAGAAACTGAGCCGCGTCTAACAGTAGAACTGACGGGTTGGCCCCACCTGCCAGGCTGATCTGGCATGCCTATGTGGATAATACGTTGAGGTGGATGGTGGACCCACCTGTCAGCCTCCTTCCTTTAAGCTCCCCTTTTTTTCTTATTGCTCCTGTTCTTCTCTCTTTCTCTCTCTCTCTCGGCGAAGGTGCTAG
>NC_041383.1:11036078-11046096 GCF_002162155.2 Triticum dicoccoides | reverse complement strand
CGGCGCCGGAGGGAGCTGTGGGGGCGGCACGGCCGCGTGGGGGAAGCAGGGTCGGGGCTGGTGCGTGGAGGGGAGGCGGCGCCGGAGGGAGCTGCAGGGGGCGGCGCGGCCGCGTGGGGGAAGTCGGCCATGCGGCAGATCAGGTGCGCCGCAGACCAGAGCCGGCGGGCATGGCGTTGACTATGAAAGAAGAAGAAGAAGAAAGTGAAAAGAGATAAGAAGCTGACTAGTGGGACCATCTTCCACCTCATCATACTATCCACGTAGGCATGCCAAATCAGCCTGACAGACGAGTCCCGCCAGTCAGTTTTTCAGTTAGACGCGGCTCATAGCACGTTTAGTGCTTTTTGTTACTCACTTGTCACGGAAGTGATGGTTTCTCATGATTTTTGGCAAAGATGGTGGTTTTGTAGTATCCTTGCCACAAATGTGGTGGCTTTCAGCAATTTACTCGGATTCAAGCGCGCACCGGGCCGTCAGTGAGGATCGCCACGCTGAAGCCCTTGGCCGGCGCCCGCTTCATCAACGCCACCGTCGAGCACTGCCGTCTTCATCAACGCCCTACGGATTGCGTTGTCTTCACGAACGCTGTCATCCAGGACTGCCTGCCGGAGATGAATTTAACATGCATGTCCCTGTCCGAGTGATCTGCAGCAGGTGATGCTCGATGAAGACATTGGTGAAGACGACAAAGGCCGGAGAAATCTAGATACATCCATTTGAGCGAAAAATAATTCAGAACGGAGGTAGTAGTTAATTGTTTTTATTTCAAGTAGTTAACCAGTTCTGCTAAAACACAAATACTTTTATGAGAATTACACAAATAATATTTTTAGATTAGCACAAATAGTTATGCATTGTTTTACATCTAGCTGATGGGCTGGTCAGATTAGCTTTTGGTAAATTTCTGGTCCATGTGAGTGTGTGCACGGGCGAACGGAGGAGGCACGGCAGCGGTGTTGTGCTAAGAGGAACGGTAGAGGAGCCGCTTCCGTTATAATGGCATATGCCAAAACACATGCATGCATACAGTCCTTCTGCATGCCTCTCTCATTATAATTTTCTTTATCTATTTTCCAAACGAAACTTTCCCAGATGTCATTATAGTAGTGTTCAAGTTTTAGATTTTTCGGGTAACTTTCACAGATTGAGTATCATACTAGTTTTCATATTTGACAAGTTTTTCAAATGTTTTTCGGTACTCTAATATTTTGGTCAATCGTGAGGTGGAGGGGTGGCTAGGATACTGACTAGGCTTTGACTGACCAAAATTAGCCAAAACAGGGATGAAAGTGGTTTGACTGGAGACAGGGTAGATTTTTGTCTGGTTTTGGTAGTTTGAGGTTGTAAAGTAGATGATTTCGAAGTTTGGGGGTTGTTTTTCGACTTTGGTGCTAATTCAGGGTTCCATACGAACTTCTCTCTTTATTTTACCCTTTCATCATCATTGGTACGTGTGTGACCAGAAGCGAGACAACAACGAGCAACCATGACTTGAGGTGGAGTGCCATGGCGATCTAAGGCTTGGGGCTAGTAGGGGGCACCCTGCTTCGCTACCGACGACCCGGACAGCTGCCCCTGCTTTGTAAGCATGTCACCTCACCATACAATTATGAATGTGATAAGTCTCACCTCAACATGCAATCATGCATGAGAAATGACCCACCATAATATTCAACCATGTGTGGCCAATGTTTTCTGTTTATTATTTTATTTATATTAAATAAATGGTGTTGCAACTCTATATAATCAAATATAATAAGTCAGATGTATTTTTAGTTCTGGTTCTCATGTTATCAATCTAAATTTTCATCAACCAATTCCTGCAGCAATGCGCGGGGTATCCTCTAGTTTATATGTGTTCAAGCACCAAAATCTAAAGGTACACTGCTACATATAAACTTACATCTCTAATGGATTAACTATGATATTATCAAGTTAATTGATGCGGTAGAGCTAAACTTAATATGATAGATAAGTAGGTTGATATCCATGTATTATTACTCGATATATTGTGATGTATTGATTTTTGAGCCGGAAGAGGATTTGTGGCTCTCGGGTGCCACACACCCTATATGAATATATCATTAGAAAACATACTAGGAAATATAAAAAAATTCTGAAATTTTAGGATATGAAACTTGGCCGTTCTATACCTGTGTTCAGTTTCATGGGGAATGGGTGCCCGTGGTAATATCAGTAAAGAAGAAAAAAAACCGTATGTATAGGCGGATATCACGGGCACCCATTCCTGAAAATGAACATGGGTGTACAATGGGCACCCATGTTTGACATCCCAAAATTTCAGATTTTTTCTGATATTTTCTTAATGCTATTTTCATATAGGGTGTGTGTGGCATGCATTTCTCTTTTGGAGCCCGCCTACACTTACGCCAACTGCAATTTCTTATGTTTAAGTCCATGGTGCTAGTCATCTAATCAATTTTGATTCCCCTTACTCCTGCATCAATCTCAACACATCAGAAGATTCGGAAAACTGACTCAAGACATGAAAAAAAATTCTCATGCGAGTTAGATTTAGTAAATCATATTTTTGGCAATTATTCTCTTGCTCGCACACCTGGTGCTAAAATCCTAGCTCAACCTCTGTTTGTTCGGTCACATGCCGCTTGATTATGGAGTCATAGGATTGGTGGTAGGATTGTGAAGATGCTGGCACTAAGGCAGGTCCAATGTGTGGATGGCCTCATTGTTGAAGCCAATTTTATTTGGCATCAATATTTGACATTATTGGCATTATTTAACAATCAGTAAAATATGATTGTTGTGTCCAAGAAAGTAATATACTCCCTCTGTTCCATAATATAAGAACACTTTTCAAGCTAAAACAGGTTGAAAAATGTTCTTATATTATGGGACGGAGGTAGTATTTGATTGCGTGGGTTAGCCAGAGGCCGTGAGTTGTACTCCTTTCCGAGAACAAAGATAGTCGTAACATCTCACGGCCTAGAGAACAGAAATATGTCCTTTCCGAGAACAAAGATAGTCGTAACATCTCACGGCCTAGAGAACAGAAATATGTTATCTTTTGGGTGGTCCAGCACGCCAATTAGTCGGCGGGGCAAGCTACCACACGTCGCACGATACAACCAGCCGGCCGGCACACACACAGCCGGCAGCTTGCAGCTTTCATTCATGGCGACGTGAGTGTACTGTACGGCTTTGTCCCCGATCCAGGCATGCTTGCATGCAGCTTCAGCCTGCAGGACATCGCGCTACCGGCTGACCAGCTTCTTGAGATCGACATGGCGACGTGCGTCCACCAACTTCCTTATCAGTTAAATGAGACAAATTAAGGTGGGGGCTGGTGGTGTCAAGCTGCCCTTAGGTTCAGAGTACGGAAGAGACCACTTATGTGAAGATATTGCATCTTGGAACGTCCCTTGCATCACGGAAGAGATCTGACTGAGTCGCCCAAGTCGCTCCCGCGGGCGGCTGGGCGAAACCCTAGACACCACCTTCTGACCTCTTCCCCTCGCCGCCACCGGGCGAAGTTCAGCTGGCGGTGACGGCGGTAGGAACCCTTCTCCTTCCTCTCCTGGTGGCTACGGCCCACGACGTGGCCAGCGGGTGGGGATCGCGACGCTCCCCTCAGGCATTGCCTCGGCGACACGGACGGTCGGGCCTTGGGCGTGGCGGTGCATGTACGTGGCCGTGGCTGCGTGACGAAGGTAGCGAGGCGGGCCGGTGTGGCTTGATGGCGGGGCAGCTGGTGTCGGTTTCGTCAGATCTGGTGCCAGCTGGAGCCGCGGGCTGTGGGCAGCGAGGGCCGGTGTCCTTCGCTATGGCGGCGATGGCGTCGGCATGGTAGAGGCAATGGTGTGGTTGTCGGAGTAATGGGCCACGGATAGGCTAACCCGAGTCCCTGAGTCTTTCGAGACTTTGGGCCGGCTTCGCCCCACGAGTCTTCGGAATGAAGCACCACCTTCCGGTGGCGGCTATCTCCAACAGCCGGCTACCTGGAGGCGGCCGAGCACCAGCAGACGGCACCAAGACAGACGGACTCCTAGCAGGCGGCCTCCGGAGAGGCCGGCTGCTAGCAGGCGGCCACCAGGTGCCCTTAGAGTCTGCGCCCCTCATCAAGAGGACAAGACGGGTGAGGCTACAGTATAGCTCCGCACCCCCGGATCCCGGGCTTGGCATGGCTACAGTGCCCCGTACAAGCGGAGATCTCCCCACGACGCGGCACTGTTGCCATCCCCCCTTTACGCCACTCCTGACCGGCGGTGTCCAGTTCCCACGACGGCCTGTCGGTACGGCCTGCAGGCGGCGGGCCCCACCGGGCAGAGAGAGCCCCGGAAACGGCGGAGGCCGGACCAGCCAGGGGTATGGGATGCCGGCCTCCAGCAGGCGGCCAACCCCTCCCCCGAGGCCAGTGCGCCATTAATCATACGGGGCGCGGTGTGGCTACAGTGATCTCCCACCAGGCGACGGGGCTATAGCCACGCCCCCCTGACCAAGCCTGCGTCATTAGCATCATGGATACAGTGATCAGCCACCAACCAGACCCACCAGCGGCGGAAGCGGCCTGTCGGCTCCGTACCAGACCAGTCGGAAGGCCCACCAGGCGGCGGGCCCCAGCTACCGGCGGAGAAGCCGGCGACCAGAGACGCTGACAGCCGGGTCCAATACCCGACCAAGTTACCATTGTACCCCTGGGGGTAGGCCTATATAAACCCCGCAGGGCACCCATGCAAAGGGTTCCCAACCTGTTAGAACTAGACTCACACATAGAGGAAGAAGAGAGCTAGCCCTGTCTCCCTCAACCTCTAGCATACAACTCGAGGAGCACCTTGTACTGACTAGTGCCTTAGTGATCATGCGGAGACCCCGCAGAGTAGGAATAGGGGTATTATCTCCAAGGAGAGCCCCCAACCTGGGTAAAGTACGCCGGCGTTTGTGTCTACGCCTCATCCCGCTTCCAGGCACCGGCGATGTTCTACTCGCTCCCACCATGATAAGTCATCCGTTGGCATATGTCGCACCCAACCCCCGACATTTGGCGCCCACCTTGGGGTGAGGTGCACCGTCATCCGGAGACCTGTTCTGGATGGGAACCTTGTTCCTTCCTGGCATGCGCAGCCAGCCCAGCACGCCCGACGGCGTCAGCCTCGAAGCGCTGCGCGGCGCGGAGATCGCCTGCGTAGCAAGCTGCCTCGCCGACCTTGTTGGCGAGATCAACCTCTCCGACGAGCCTGCATCATACGCAGGCACCGACTGCCCGGAGAACCGCCTCGTCAGCCTCCTCAACCAGCTCCATGTCACCAGCAAGCCTGCTGCCGACTTGGAGTCTGTTGGCTCCACCGATCCGATGATCGTCTACTCCGACACGACGTCGCTTGACGCGTTCCCCACCAATGTGGTGGTCTACGACGAGCCGCCTCCTCGCGAGCACAGCGGCGGGAGTACCATTACGAAGATGTTTGTCATTAACATCGGTGAGCACTCGGACGGAGGCGTTCGAGACCCGCTCGATGCGGCGCTGCGGGACTTGTCAGCGCCCATCCCGGGAGATGCAGACGCTGAGACGCTGGAAGCACGCCGCGTCCAGCTCATCGAAAGCGCCAACCGACTGGCTAGCATGTGCCGCCTTTCGGACGCCTATCGGCGCGAGATGGACCAAGCCATCAGCGGAGCGCCGACTCCTGAGGGGCCTAGCCGCCTTGGCTCGCTCCGGCAGCGTGGCGCGACCATCACCAGTATGTTCGGGATGGATCGTCCCGTCTACGCCACACCCGTGGAAAATGCACGAGCTGCCCGGGTGATGGTAGACGAGCTGGACAAATATGAGGGCGACGAGCGTCGCCACATGACGGAGCGCGTCCAGCAGCTCCTTGACGCGGCCGCCGAGCAGCACGAAGCCGGCTGCCGCGCCGAAGCGCCCATCCGGCAGAACGACGGGCCGCCCCCTTGCCAAGATCACGGGCGACATCTTGGACGCCGACAGGCGGCGTCCGCAGTAAGAAAGGCAATGAGCCGGCTGCCAGCCGCAGTCGGACTCACCTCTCCATCGAGCGTGATGTAGAAGGCCGCCCCGGGGCTATGGAGCGGCGAGGCGATCTGCTACCTCCTCGGCCTCGTGGAGAAAGGCATCCCACTCCACCGCCTGTCACGCATCCGACACTCAGCGACCACCTCGGCCGCCGGGAAGGGGTCGGGGAGAACGATGCCCGCCATCGGATCGACCGCCTCAATCGTTCCCTGGCGCTGGAAGAAGAAGACGCGTTGGGTCCACCTTGTTTCGGCCCCCGAATCCAAGATGAGCCCTTTCCTCGAGGGTTTACCCTCCCAAGAGATACGCCCAAGTATACCGGCTCCGTGAAGCCGGAGGACTGGCTGGTCGACTACTCAACGGCCGTCGACTACTCAACGACTGGATGCACCGACTCCTATGCGACGAGCCGACGACTCTCGACGAGCTGCTGATCATCGCCGACAAATACGCAACCGCTGACTCCTCCATGAAGGCGGAGATCCAAGTCGGTGCATCCGGTAAGATAGCCCCTCAGGCTCAACGGACCCCGGCTGGTGACACCAGTCGGCGACATCAACCCGGCAACCACAAGCGCAAGGCCACGCTGCCGGCTTCCGCAAGCCGGCAGGTGGCGACACTCAAGGACCAGCAGCCAGAAGGGCAGCTATAACACCCTCGATGCGGCTATAGCTCCCACGTGTCGAGGCACGACTTAGAGGCATAACCACATTGAAAGCAATGTCGCAAGTCAGGCAATCATTACAACATCCCATGTAATATATAATAAAAGGGGGAGATAACATAGTTGGCTGACACTTGCCACGTCACATCAGAGTACATAAATAACATCCATCAAACAAACACTCATGGCCCGACTACGGCACCAAAATAGAAAAGAACCCAACATGCGACAAGGTCCTGAATCGATAACCCCAACTAGGCACCACTACTGATCATCGGGAAAGGAAACATAGTATCGCTGAGAGTCCTCGTCGAACTCCCACTTGAGCTCGTAATCGTCAACTGGAGCAGAAACACCTGGACCTGCATCTGGAGTTGTAGTATCTGTGAGCCACAGGGACTCAGCAATCTCACACCCACGCGATCAAGACTATTTAAGCTTATGGGACAGGATAAGGCAAATATATATGGAGCTGCAGCAAGCGACTAGCATATGTGGTGGCTAACTTATACGCAAAAGAGAGCGAGAAGAGAAGGCGAAGCACGAGCGAGAAGCTAAAGGAACATCCTGCGCAAGCATAACTCCAACACCGTGTCCACTTCCCGGACTCCGCCGAGAAGGGGCCATCACGGTAACACACACGGTTGATTCATTTTAATTAAGTTTAATTAAAGTTATCTACAACCGGACATTAACAAATTCTCATCTGCCCATAACCGCGGGCACGGCTTTCGAAAGATCAATCCCTGCAGGGGGGTCCCAACTTAGCCCATAACAAGCTCTCACGGTCAACGAAGGAATAGACCTCCACCCAAGACACACCGATCAGACTCGGTATCTTGGTACAACAAGATGATTCGACAGGTTAAAACAAGTCTAGCAACACCGCCCGAATGTGCCGACAAATCCCGATAGGAGCTGCACATATCTCTTTCTCAGGGCACACTCAGATGAGCAATCCATACAACTAAAACCAAACCTCGAGTTTCCCCGAGGTGGCGCTGCACAGGGCTCTAGTTCGGACCAACACTCAGAGGAGCACTGGCCCGTGGGGGGCTAAAATAAAGATGACCTTCGGGCTCCGAAAACCCAAGGGAAAAAGAGGCTAGGTGGCAAATGGTAAAACCAATGTTGGGCATTGCTGGAAAAGCTTTAATCAAGGCGAACTATCAAGGGGTTCCCATTATAGCCCAACCGCGTAAGGGACGCACAATCCGGGAACATAACGCCGATATGACGGAAACTAGGGCGGCAAGAGTGGAACAAAACACTAGGCGAGAGGCCGAGCCTTCCACCCTTTACCAAGTATATAGATGCGTTAAGATAACATAGCAATATAATGATATCCCAACAAGTAAATAAATGTTCCAACAAGGAACGGCTCCAATCTTCACCTGCAGCTAACAACGCTATAAGAAGGGCTGAGCAAAGCGGTAACATAGCCAATCAACGGTTTGCTAGGACAATGGTGGGTTAGAGGTTCAATCATGCAATTGGGAGGCTGACAAGCAAAAGGTAGGCATCGTAGCAGTGGCAAGCAAAAGAGCGCGCAAACTAGCATAGCAAAGATAGTAGTGATTTCGAGGGTATGATCATCTTGCCTGCACAGTTGTCAGAGTTGACTGGATCCTCACAAGCAAACTCAACGGGCTCCTCGGTAGAGAACTCATCTCCCGGCTCTACCCAACAAGACAAACAAGCAACAAGGATACAATCAACCACGGCCAAGTCCAAGCAATATGATGAAATGACGATATGCTATGCGGGATGCGATGCGGGATGCAAAATGCAAGATATGACAGGAAATGCAGGAACCTGGCATCAACTTGGAAAACCAAGTGTGCCGCTGGATAGAGGGGATGAAATCGCTTGAAAACGATATAAAGATCATTGGAATCGGAGCTACGGTTTGGAAATGGCAAGCGTTTTAAGATATGACACCGGTCTGCGATAAACAGCAAGTAGGCATCTAAATGCAACGAAATGAACATGCTACAGCCACCAAACATGAAAACAAAATACATGGCAGTGATGTACACAAGATGGTTGACAAAACACTAGCACTGAGCCATAGGCAAATTCATCCATTAAGAGGTTCAAACAAGCATGGCTAAAACGCAAATGCAAAACAGATTTCAGACTTAGTGAAATTAACACTAGTCTGAAATTTCAGATCACGATGCTCTCTTCGGAGCAGCAAAACAACATGATACAAAACCTGAACATGACAAGTAATAACATGGCATGGAGCTACTCAACAAGCTTAACAAAACACCCAAAGTGACCTGGGGCCAAAAGGGTTCACAAAATACTCTACCGAGCTCACGAACATAGCTCGAACACAATCAGTTTTCAGACTTAGTGAAAACTGAGACATGCTGAAATTTAACACACGAAGACATGTAAACGAGCTCGATGCACTCACTACGGTGCAAGTCATGGAAAGGAAAGCATATAACCAGCAAGAAGACACAATGTGCTAGCTACACATGGCAAGAACGAAGGCATAGCATACATGGAACACTAACGGTAGCATCGGCAAAATCGCAAACAAGTTGACGATCTGCCCAGATTAACCACGAAGCAAAAGTTGAGCTCGATTGAGTCAACCTAGAGCACTCCACATATGCAAACAAAGAGATGTATGGATAGAGCATAACATAAATATCAAAACTCCCTTACTGATCATCCTCAAAAGAGGCACGGATCACTAGGAAACAAGCTGGACATATAGCATCATGAACTAAAATATCCCAGACTTAGTGAAAATCACTAAGTCCCTGAAATCTGCAATCTCAGGTACCTCTCTTCGCAAGCTTGCACAAGACAACACACACATCCTAAAAATGCATGGGTGGCACCTCTGGAAAGAAGACAAAATGCTTAACAATTCATCCCAAAGGGGCACAGGCATATCATGCACGAATTAAACATGGCAAAAATGACAAAAGTGCATGATGAACTAACGGATCTGCAATTTAACTCACGAAGCCTCCTTCTAACAGCATTTTGGGTATCAAGATGACCTCAAATGCAAATGATGCAATGGAATGAAATGATGTACATGTCGAGGCGAAGAATTTGATATATCATATGCCCAAAACGGAGCTACGGATGTGGAGATACGAGCAGTCAAAGATAGCAAAAAAAAAATAAGGGGGAGAGGGAAAGTCAACCCCTAGGGTTTACTGTTCACGCGCGGATCTGGATCTGGGCTCGCCGGGGCACGGACACCGAGGATCACCGGAGAGGCGCGGGGCTCGCCGGGGAGAGCGGCTGCGGCCGGGGCTTCGGCCGGCGACGAGGGGGCGGCGAGGAGGCGGCGAAGGCGGCGGTGAAGG
>NC_041383.1:11026296-11035967 GCF_002162155.2 Triticum dicoccoides | reverse complement strand
GACTCGGCGGCGGGGACGGCGAGCGGGGGCGGCGACCACCGGCCGGAGTCGGCGAGGAGCGCGGTGGCCGGCCGGCTATGGCGCGCGGCGGCGGCGGCCGTCGCTGGAGAAGAAGGCGGCGGGGAGGCGGCGAAGGTGGCGGGGCGCCTGGATGGGCCGCGGGGGCCGGCGCTGGGCCTCGGGCCCGCGTCGGTGGCGGCGGCGAACTGGTCCCGCGGGGACACGTGGCGGCGGCGGGTTGGATGGCGGCGGCGGGCGGACGTTGTCCGGCCGGGGGCGGACACGTCCATCGGTGGAGATCTGTTTTTTTTAAAACTAGGGTTTCGGACGGGGGAAGAAGAGATCCGAATGGAGGGGGTATAAATAGGCATAGAGGGAGCTAGGAGAGTCCAAATGAGGTGCGGTTTTCGCCCACACGATCGTGATCGAACGCTCTAGGACATGGAGCAGAGTTTGGTGGGTTTTGGGCCAAATTTGGGGGGTGTTGGGCTGCAACACACACGAGGCCTTTTCGGTCCCTCGGTTAACCGTTGGAGTATCAAACGAAGTCCAAATGATACGAAACTTGACAGGTGGTCTACCGGTAGTAAACCAAGGCCGCTTGGCAAGTCTCGGTCCAATCCAGAAATGTTTAAACCCCACACACGAAAGAAAACTAGAAATGACCACCGGGGGAGAACGAAGCGCCGGAATGCAAAACGGACAACGGGGAAAATGCTCGAATGCATGAGATGAACATGTATGCAGATGCAATGCACGAGATGACATGGTATGAGATGCATGAAAACGAAAACAATACACGGAGACAAAGACCCGAACCCGAGAAATAAATATAACTTAGCGCCGGAGACGGCAAGAGTTGGATACAAATATGGAAAGTTACATCTGGGGCGTTACAACACTCCACCACTACGAAAAGATCTCGTCCCGAGATCTAGGACTGAAAGAACTCCGGGTACTCAGAACGGAGGTGATCCTCGCGTTCCCAGGTGGCTTCACGGTCGGAATGGTGAGACCACTTGACTTTGAGAAATTTAATTGACTTGTTGCGAGTCTTGCGTTCAGTCTCTTGAAGAATAGCAACTGGGTGCTCACGATAAGAGAGATCTTCTTGGAGCTCAATGTCCTCGAAGTTGACGGTGCGGTCAGGAGTCTTGAAGCACTTCCGAAGCTGAGAGACATGGAACACATCATGAACATTTGCAAAGTTTGAAGGAAGCTCGAGTTGATAGGCGAGGTCGCCTCTCTTGCTGACAATCTTGAAAGGTCCCACGTATCTAGGGGCAAGCTTCCCTTTGATACCGAAGCGACGAGTACCTTTCATAGGAGAGACGCGGAGGTAAACATGATCTCCGATCTCGAAAGCCAATTCACGGTGCTTACTATCATAGTAGCACTTCTGGCGGGATTGAGCTGCTTTGAGGTTATCACAAATGACTTTGCACATTTCTTCTGCCTCTGTGATTAAGTCATTACCCAGCAGCTGACGTTCACCGGTTTCAGACCAGTTGAGAGGGGTACGGCACTTCCTGCCATATAGAATTTCAAAGGGGGCCTTGCCCGAACTTGCTTGAAAGCTGTTGTTGTATGAGAATTCAGCATAAGGAAGACAGTCCTCCCACTTCATGCCGAAAGAAATCACACAAGCCCTGAGCATGTCTTCGAGAATCTGGTTGACACGCTCGACTTGACCGCTTGTTTGAGGATGGAAAGCTGTGCTGAAGCGGATGTTGGTGCCCATGGCCTTCTGAAAAGAATCCCAAAACTTGGAGGTAAAGATGCTGCCACGGTCTGAAGATATCACTTGAGGAATACCGTGCAGAGAGACAATGCGAGAGGTATAGAGTTCCGCCAATTGAGCTGCAGTGATCGACTCTTTGATAGGCAGAAAATGAGCCACTTTGGTGAGCTTGTCGATGACGACGAATATAGCATCATTGCCACGCTTGGACTTTGGAAACCCAGTCACGAAGTCCATTTCAATGTGGTCAAACTTCCATTCTGGAATGGCAAGAGGTTGGAGGAGACCTGCTGGCCTTTGGTGTTCTGCCTTCACTCTTCTGCAGACATCACATTCATTCACGAATTGAGCGATCTCGCGCTTCATTCGAGTCCACCAATAAGCTTGCTTGAGGTCCTGATACATCTTCGTACTACCAGGGTGGATGGAGAGGAGAGAGTTGTGAGCCTCGTTCATGATCACCTTACGAAGTTCACCTTTGGGCACAACAATTCGATCCTCGAAGAAGAGAGTGTCCTTGTCATCAAGTCGGTAGCACTTGTACTTGGACTGACTCTTTGCAATACCAATCTTCACCTTCTTCACCATAGCATCAAGAAGTTGGGCTTGGCGAATCTGGTCTTCTAAGGTAGGAGAGACTTGAAGGTTGGCGAGGAAACCTTGAGGAACAACTTGCAGATTAAGTTTGCGGAAATCTTCACAAAGCTCGGGTTGATAAGGCTTGAGAATCAGACTGTTGCAATATGCTTTTCTGCTCAAAGCGTCAGCAATCACATTAGCCTTGCCTGGAGTATACTCGATACTCGGATTGTACTCTTGAATCATTTCGACCCATCGAGTCTGCCTGAGGTTGAGATTAGGCTGAGTGAAGATGTACTTGAGACTCTTGTGATCAGTGAAAATATCCACTTTCCTTCCCAATAGAAGATGTCTCCAAGTCAACAAAGCGTGCACAACTGCCGCCAACTCGAGATCATGAGTGGGGTAGTTCTTCTCATTAGCTTTCAACTGGCGAGAGGTATAAGCAACAACTTTCTTCTCTTGCATCAGTACAGCACCGAGACCTTGGAGAGAGGCATCACAAAAGACCTCGTACGGCTTGGTTTCATCAGGCGGAGTCAGAACTGGAGCAGTGATCAATTTCTCTTTCAAAGTGTTGAAAGCAATATCAAACTCCGGAGACCAAACGTACTTGACGTGCTTCTGAAGAAGATTCGAGAGAGGCTTGGCGATCTTAGAAAAGTTTTCAACGAATCTTCTGCAATAGCTTGCGAGACCGAGGAAACTGCGGAGTTGCTTTACGTTCTGAGGAGGTCCCCAATTCACAATTGCAGACACCTTCTCAGGATTCACGGAAATGCCCTTGGCAGAGATGATATGACCAAGATAAAGAACCTCATCGAGCCAAAATTCACACTTGGAGAACTTGGCGTAGAACTGATGTTCTCTGAGCTTGCCAAGAACCAAACGCAAGTGCTTGGCATGATCTTCCTTGTTCTTCGAGAAAACCAGAATGTCGTCGAGATAGACCAAAACGAATTCATTGGTGTAGGGGTTGAAGATGAAGTTCATCATGCGAGAGAACGTCGGAGGAGCGTTGGCGAGGCCAAAAGACATGACGGTGTATTCATATGAACCAAAGCTTGTTCTGAACGCCGTCTTGGGAATATCTTGCTCACGAATACGAATCTGATGATAACCCATACGGAGATCAAGCTTGGAGAATACTTGAGCACCCTTGAGTTGTTCGAACAGCTCATTGATGTTGGGAAGTGGGTATTTGTTCTTGATGGTCTTCTTGTTTACTGGACGGTAATCAACACAAAGTCGACTCGACCCATCCTTCTTCTTCACAAAAAGAACACCACAACCCCACGGAGAAGCACTAGGCCGAATGAGACCCAATCTTTCTTGCTCATCGAGTTGTTTCTTCAACTCCTTCAACTCTTCGGGGCCGAGCTTGTAAGGACGTTTGCACACAGGTTCCGTACCGGGCTCAAGTTCAATAACAAATTCAACTGGCCGGTGCGGAGGCATTCCTGGAAGTTCTTCTGGAAAAACGTCTTGATACTCACAAACAACCGGAATCTGCGAAATAGCATCCAATTCACCCTTCTCATTGAGAGAAAACAACCGGATGGAATTATCCCGAGCGGCAAAGACAATGACATCCTCAGACGAATGAGTCAGTTGAATCTGCCTGGCTGCACAATCAAGCTGAGCTTTATGCTTAGAGAGCCAGTCCATCCCGAGAATAAGATCGATATCTGAGTTACCAAGAACCATAGGAGAAGCAAGAAACTTGAAATCGCCCATCGTGATAGCGACATCTGGCACCTCCAGACTTGCGCTCAAACGTTTGCCAGGAGAAATGATATCCATATGTTTACCCAAATGAGAAGGAACGAACTCATGCTTGGTAAAAAATGGCTTTGACATGAAACAATGCGATGCACCCGTGTCAAAAAGAACTTTTGCAGGAATATCATTAATAGGAAGGTTACCCATAATGACATCTGAAGAATCCTCAGCCTGAGCTGCATTCAGCATATTGACCTTGGCGTGCTTGGGATTATGCTTGACCATAGCTGTACTTGCCGATCTGACAGGAGGAGGAGGAGGAAGACGCCTCTGGTTGGTACACTTGTTGGCATAGTGACCCTTCTGTTGGCACTTGTTGCACGTGACTTCTGAAAGCGGACGGTGATACGGAGCACTCGGTCTTGGAGCTTGAGACGAAGCCTTGTTCTGAAAGCCTGGGTTGGGTGGGTGGTAGAAACCACTGCCACCTTTGCTCTTCTGCTGAAACGGCTGACGGAACGGAGGAGGAGGAAGCCAGTACTTCTGCTGTTTGACCACTTGAGTAGAGGAAGACGGAGTAACATCTCTGGCACGCTTCCTGGAAGCATCACACCTCATCTGAGCAGCCTCTTGGTTCAGTGCCATGTTGTAGAACTCATCGTATCTCAACGGCTCAAAGAGGACAAGAGCGAGCTGAATTTCCTCACGAAGACCACCCCTGAACTGATAGATCATGCTCTTCTCATCAGGAACATCCTGCTTGGCAAAACGGGCGAGCTTCTGGAACAACTTGTTGTAGTCATAGACAGACAAAGAGCCTTGCTTCAGATTGCGGAACTCCTGACGCTTACTCTCAACCACACTTTGAGGGATGTGATGAGCGCGGAAATCTTGACGGAAATCGTCCCAAGTGATCAGACGTCCACCTCTGGAATCCTTGTACTGCTGGAACCACTCTGCAGCCTGATCTTTGAGCTGGAAAGAAGCGAACTTGACGAAATCTTCAGGCCTGACGTTGCTACATTCAAAATGCTTGCCCAGATCCACTAGCCAATCGTCAGCATCGGTAGCCTCAACACAACTGCTGAACGTCTTTGGGCCATTAGCAAGGAACTGGTTCAGTGTAGCAAAGTGGTGCTGATTATGGCCTTGATTCCCTTGACTGCCTTGATTCCGCTCTTGAAGAATTTGCATGATCAACTGTGTGTTTGCATTAGTAGCGGCCATCACAGCTTGCCATGCTTCCGGAGGAGGCGGAGGTGGAGGCGGATCAGGATTCGGAGTCGTGCACGTTGGAGGAGCCATCCTGAACAGGTTGACCACCATTAGCACATTGATAGACAACAATATAGAAGCTGAATCCAACGGAATGAAAATTGCAACATATAGTCTTCACATCCGAACAAAATGAACGAATGCATTCCTCTTCAAATGGTCACATATCCATAAATTGAGAAGCCACGAAGAATTAAGGTAGAGAAATAAATCAACAAGGTACGGATCAAGAACGAATAATCGGTAAGAAATCCCAATCTCAAACCAATATCCGTGGAAGAAGAACTAGATCTACTAGAATTCCCACCTATGAAATTCCCGAACCTTTCTGGTTATGCAATCAGGTGTTGGGGATACAGGGGAAGCACAATATGTCACCCAAACTAGCAAATCCTACATCCAGCTGTATCCATCCTTCAACACATAACCAAGAAAACTTCGGAAACCATCTACCTCAACCTTCGAAAAGCATCCGTTATACAAGTTATGGCGATACTCCCGAACTCCCGCCCCAGTACTGGGTGGCGTCGAGGTTATCTCACCAACGAACTGCATAAAGGAGATTGCCGATGTCGCGCACATATCTCAAGTATACCAGAATTGCAACGATAAAATTGTGACGACAACACCTCGGAGCTCAACTCCCCGGGACACTGTTACAACCCCTAAAGACAGGAGGCACCAAGAACAATGTTCTCGTCACAAAACCATCGGAACAAAACCAAAATACTCGCGTGATCCTAAAAAATTTTTTTTAGTGAAATTTGAGAAGAGAAGAGTCAAAACTCTACGCCAGGATGCCTTAACAGAGCGATGAGGAGACTGGGAAGTAAAAAGAATTCCTAAGCTCTCCGATATATAATTCCTAAGGACTCAAAACATTTTTCTAGACACAACTCGGCTGCTAAAAACGATCAAGCAATGGGGCTCCTAAGGTCGGGGAAGGCTCTGATTACCAACTTATAACGCCCTCGATGCGGCTATAGCTCCCACGTGTCGAGGCACGACTTAGAGGCATAACCGCATTGAAAGCAATGTCGCAAGTCAGGCAATCATTACAACATCCCATGTAATATATAATAAAAGGGGGAGATAACATAGTTGGCTTACACTCGCCACGTCACATCAGAGTACATAAATAACATCCATCAAACAAACACTCATGGCCCGACTACGGCGCCAAAATAGAAAAGAACCCAACATGCGACAAGGTCCTGAATCGATAACCCCAACTAGGCACCACTACTGATCATCGGGAAAGGAAACATAGTATCGCTGAGAGTCCTCGTCGAACTCCCACTTGAGCTCGTAATCGTCAACTGGAGCAGAAACACCTGGACCTGCATCTGGAGTTGTAGTATCTGTGAGCCACAGGGACTCAACAATCTCACACCCACGCGATCAAGACTATTTAAGCTTATGGGACAGGATAAGGCAAATATATATGGAGCTGCAGCAAGCGACTAGCATATGTGGTGGCTAACTTATACGCAAAAGAGAGCGAGAAGAGAAGGCGAAGCACGAGCGAGAAGCTAAAGGAACATCCCGCGCAAGCATAACTCCAACACCGTGTCCACTTCCCGAACTCCGCCGAGAAGGGGCCATCACGGTAACACACACGGTTGATTCATTTTAATTAAGTTTAATTAAAGTTATCTACAACCGGACATTAACAAATTCCCATCTGCCCATAACCGCGGGCACGGCTTTCGAAAGATCAATCCCTGCAGGGGGGTCCCAACTTAGCCCATAACAAGCTCTCACAGTCAACGAAGGAATAGACCTCCACCCAAGACACACCGATCAGACTCGGTATCTTGGTACAACAAGATGATTCGACAGGTTAAAACAAGTCCAGCAACACCGCCCGAATGTGCCGACAAATCCCGATAGGAGCTGCACATATCTCTTTCTCAGGGCACACTCAGATGAGCAATCCGTACAACTAAAACCAAACCTCGAGTTTCCCCGAGGTGGCGCTGCACAAGGCTCTAGTTCGGACCAACACTCAGAGGAGCACTGGCCCGTGGGGGGCTAAAATAAAGATGACCTTCGGGCTCCGGAAACCCAAGGGAAAAAGAGGCTAGGTGGCAAATGGTAAAACCAATGTTGGGCATTGCTGGAAAAGCTTTAATCAAGGCGAACTATCAAGGGGTTCCCATTATAGCCCAACCGCGTAAGGGACGCACAATCCGGGAACATAACGCCGATTTGACGGAAACTAGGGCGGCAAGAGTGGAACAAAACACTAGGTGAGAGGCCGAGCCTTCCACCCTTTACCAAGTATATAGATGCGTTAAGATAACATAGCAATATAATGATATCCCAACAAGTAAATAAATGTTCCAACAAGGAACGGCTCCAATCTTCACCTGCAGCTAACAACGCTATAAGAAGGGCTGAGCAAAGCGGTAACATAGCCAATCAACGGTTTGCTAGGACAATGGTGGGTTAGAGGTTCAATCATGCAATTGGGAGGCTGACAAGCAAAAGGTAGGCATCGTAGCAGTGGCAAGCAAAAGAGCGCGCAAACTAGCATAGCAAAGATAGTAGTGATTTCGAGGGTATGATCATCTTGCCTGCACAGTTGTCAGAGTTGACTGGATCCTCACAAGCAAACTCAACGGGCTCCTCGGTAGCGAACTCGTCTCCCGGCTCTACCCAACAAGACAAACAAGCAACAAGGATACAATCAACCATGGCCAAGTCCAAGCAATATGATGAAATGACGATATGCTATGCGGGATGCGATGCGGGATGCAAAATGCAAGATATGACAGGAAATGCAGGAACCTGGCATCAACTTGGAAAACCAAGTGTGCCGCTGGATAGAGGGGATGAAATCTCTTGAAAACGATATAAAGATCATTGGAATCGGAGCTACGGTTTGGAAATGGCAAGCGTTTTAAGATATGACACCGGTCTGCGATTAACAGCAAGTAGGCATCTAAATGCAACGAAATGAACATGCTACAGCCACCAAACATGAAAACAAAATACATGGCAGTGATGTACACAAGATGGTTGACAAAACACTAGCACTGAGCCATAGGCAAATTCATCCATTAAGAGGTTCAAACAAGCATGGCTAAAACGCAAATGCAAAACAGATTTCAGACTTAGTGAAATTAACACTAGTCTGAAATTTCAGATCACGATGCTCTCTTCGGAGCAGCAAAACAACATGATACAAAACCTGAACATGACAAGTAATAACATGGCATGGAGCTACTCAACAAGCTTAACAAAACACCCAATGTGACCTGGGGCCAAAAGGGTTCACAAAATACACTACCGAGCTCACGAACATAGCTCGAACACAATCAGTTTTCAGACTTAGTGAAAACTGAGACATGCTGAAATTTAACTCACGAAGGCATGTAAACGAGCTCGATGCACTCACTACGGTGCAATTCATGGCAAGGAAAGCATATAACCAGCAAGAAGACACAATGTGCTAGCTACACATGGCAAGAACGAAGGCATAGCATATATGGAACACTAACGGTAGCATCGGCAAAATCGCAAACAAGTTGACGATCTGCCCAGATTAACAACGAGCAAAAGTTGAGCTCGATTGAGTCAACCTAGAGCACTCCACATATGCAAACAAAGACATGGATGGATAGCGCATAACATAAATATCAAAACTCCCTTACTGATCATCCTCAAAAGAGGCACGGATCACTAGGAAACAAGCTGGACATATAGCATCATGAACTAAAATATCCCAGACTTAGTGAAAATCACTAAGTCCCTGAAATCTGCAATCTCAGGTACCTCTCTTCGCAAGCTTGCACAAGACAACACACACATCCTAAAAATGCATGGGTGGCACCTCTAGAAAGAAGACAAAATGCTTAACAATTCATCCCAAAGGGGCACAGGCATATCATGCACGAATTAAACATGGCAAAAATGACAAAAGTGCATGATGAACTAACGGATCTGCAATTTAACTCACGAAGCCTCCTTCTAACAGCATTTTGTGTATCAAGATGACCTCAAATGCAAATTATGCAATGGAATGAAAAGATGTACATGTCGAGGCGAAGATTTTGATATATCATATGCCCAAACCGGAGCTACGGATGTGGAGATACGAGCAGTCAAAGATAGCAAAAAAAAATAAGGGGGAGAGGGAAAGTCAACCCCTAGGGTTTACTGTTCACGCGCGGATCTGGATCTGGGCTCGCCGGGGCACGGACACCGAGGATCACCGGAGAGGCGCGGGGCTCGCCGGGGAGAGGGGCTGCGGCCGGGGCTTCGGCCGGCGACGAGGGGGCGGCGAGGAGGCGGCGAAGGCGGCGGTGACGGCGGCGGCGAGGGACTCGGCGGCGGGGACGGCGAGCGG
>NC_041383.1:10990533-11025686 GCF_002162155.2 Triticum dicoccoides | reverse complement strand
GCGGGCGGACATTGTCCGGCCGGGGGCGGACACGTCCGTCGGTGGAGATCTGTTTTTTTTTTTAAAACTAGGGTTTCGGACGGGGGAAGAAGAGATCCGAATGGAGGGGGTATAAATAGGCATAGAGGGAGCTAGGAGAGTCCAAATGAGGTGCGGTTTTCGCCCACACGATCGTTATCGAACGCTCTAGGACATGGAGCAGAGTTTGGTGGGTTTTGGGCCAAATTTGGGGGGTGTTGGGCTGCAACACACACGAGGCCTTTTCGGTCCCTCGGTTAACCGTTGGAGTATCAAACGAAGTCCAAATGATACGAAACTTGACAGGTGGTCTACCGGTAGTAAACCAAGGCCGCTTGGCAAGTCTCGGTCCAATCCGGAAATGTTTAAACCCCACACATGAAAGAAAACTAGAAATGACCACCGGGGGAGAACGAAGCGCCGGAATGCAAAACGGACAACGGGGAAAATGCTCGAATGCATGAGATGAACATGTATGCAGATGCAATGCACGAGATGACATGGTATGAGATGCATGAAAACGAAAACAACACACGGAGACAAAGACCCGAACCCGAGAAATAAATATAACTTAGCGCCGGAGACGGCAAGAGTTGGATACAAATATGGAAAGTTACATCTGGGGCGTTACAGCAGCCTCCTCCCAAGCGACAGAAGGGCGACAAGCCCAATTGGTTGCCCGCCTTCTCATACGAGCAGACCCTTGATGCACCCTGGAAGTTCCATAGCGGCGCGAAGCCGTCCAACCACACCACTCGGAAGTGCCATTGGCTCACCCGAATCGCCAAGGGAGATGGAATCCTGCCTCCACCGCCTGCCGGCCCGCCGCCTCCCCAGCCCCAGCAGCTGGCGGTTCGGCCAGTCGGCGCCATAAAAGACGAGTATCCTGAGGAGCATGGAGCCTACGTCATGTTCACCGGCGTGGCCGAGGACAGACGCAGCAAACGGCAACGGCAGCAAGAAGTACATGAAGTAGCCTCAGGAGCCCCAGAGTTCATGCACTGGTCTGAGAAGCCTATCAGTTGGAGAAGGGCTGACCACCCAGAGGTGATGCCCTCTCCTGGTTCTTATGCCATGGTCTTATATGCCACCTTCGCAACAGAGAGGCGGGCGGCTTGCTTCTGCCGAGTCCTGATAGATGGCGGCAGCAGCATCAACATACTGTACCGTGACGCAACGGAGAAGTTGGGAATCAAGCCAAAGCAGCTTCAACCCAGTCGGACTGTATTCCATGGCATAGTTCCTGGCCTTTCCTGCTCGCCAATTGGCAAGACCCAGATCGATGTTCTCTTTGGGGACGAAACTCACTTCCGCCGAGAGTCAATTTGGTTTGAGGTGGTGGACCTTGAGAGCCCTTATCACGCACTGCTTGGCCGGCCTGCTCTGGCCAAATTCATGGCGGCCCCCCATTGTGCTTACCTCAAGATGAAGATGCCGACTTCCATGGGAGTCCTGACTGTAGCCGGAGACTACAAGAAGTCATCCGCATGTGTTGCAGACAGCAGCCGGCTGGCTGAGTCCCTTGTGATTGCAGCTGAGAAAGGGCTCCTTGAGCGGGTCGTGGCGATGGCAGGAAAGCAGCCAGAAATGTCACCACCACCCAAGGAGTCAGACGTTGAGGGAAACAAAGAAGATACCCTTGGACCCGGAGCACCTGGAGAGGCACGCTCTCATTAGAACCAACCTTGACAGTAAATAGGAAGGCAAGCTCGTCGATTTCCTCCGTGAAAATCATGACATCTTCGCATGGTCTCCCAAAGACATGCCGGGGGTCCCGATGGATTTCACCGAGCACAAGCTACACGTCCAACCTGATGTCAAGCCGGTCAGGCAGCCCTTGCACCGCCTGTCAGAAGAAAAGAGAAGAGTTATTGGAGAAGAGATAGCCCGGCTTCTAGCAGCCGGCTTCTTCATGGAGGTATTCTTCCCAGAATGGTTATCCAACCCAGTTCTTGTGCCGAAGAAAATAAGCAATGGCACATGTGCATCGATTATACCAGCCTCAACAAAGCTTGCCCCAAAGATCCCTTTGCCTTGCCAAGGATCGACCAAGTGATAGACTCCACAACCGGATGCGAGCTGCTGAGTTTTTTGGATGTGTACTCAGGATACCATCAGATCAAGCTGAACCCAGCCGACAGGCTGAAGACCGCCTTCATCACACCTTTCGAAGCCTTCTGCTACCTGACCATGACGTTCGGCTTGAGGAATACCGGCGCCACGTTTCAGCGTTGCATGCAGAAGTGCCTCCTCAAGCAACTCGGCAGAAACGCCCACGTTTACGTGGACGATGCGGTGGTGAAGACGGAGAAGTGTGGCATGCTGCTAGAAGAACTCAAAGAGACATTTGAGAACTTGCGTCGATTTCAAATCAAGCTCAACCCGGAGAAATGCGTCTTTGGAGTATCATCCGGCCAACTTCTTGGCTTCCTGGTCTCAGAGCGCGGCATAGAGTGCAATCCTGTGAAGATCAAGGCAATTTAGAATATGGAAGTGCCCACCCGACTGCTAGACGTACAAAAGTTCACTGGCTGCCTGGCGTCTATCAGCTGTTTCCTCAGTTGGCTGGGTGAGAAGGCTCTCCCACTGTACCAGCTCATGAAGAAAACCACTTTTTTCGAGTGGAACGACAAGGCAGACGATGCTTTCCACCATCTCAAGAAGATGTTGACCACCCCGCCTATCCTGGCGACCCCGACTGATAAGAAGCCCATGCTCCTCTACATCGCCACCACCAGTTGGGTGGTCAGCACCGTCATAGTGGTGGAGCGCAAGGAGGAAGGCAAAGCACTGCTAGTCCAGAGGCCGGTGTATTACTTGAGTGAAGTGTTGTCTGCCTCCAAGCAAAACTACCCCCACTACCAGAAGATGTGCTATGGCGTGCACTTTGCTGCCAAGAAACTCAAGCCTTGCTTTCAAGAGCACCCAATCACTGTTGTTTGCACCGCTCCGCTTGCTGAGATCATTGGAAGCTGAGATGCTTCAGGCCGAGTGGCCAAATTGGCCATAGATCTGGCACCCTACACCATCTACTACTAGCCTCGCACCGCCATCAAGTCACAAGCGCTGGCCGACTTCCTCGTAGACTGGGCCGAGACCCAGTACCTACCGCCAGCACCAGACTCCACCCATTGGTGGATGCATTTTGATGGATCAAAAATGCGCACTAGTCTGGGAGCCGGCATTGTCCTCACCACTCCCAAAGGCGACAAGCTCAGATATGTGCTGCAAATCACTTTGCCGCCTCCAACAACGTAGTTGAATACGAAGCGCTCATACATGGGCTCCGGCTTGCCAAGGAACTCGGCATTCGCCGGATCCTATGCTATGGCGACTCCGACTTGGTGGTCCAGCAGTCGTCAGGTGACTGGGACGCCAAGGATGCAAATATGGCGAGCTACCGCTTCTTTCGTACAATAGTTAAGTGGATATTTTGAGGGGTGCGAGTTTCTCCATGTGCCAAGAAATGACAATGAGCAGGCAGATGCCCTGGCATAGATTGGCTCCACCCGACAAGCAATACCAGCTGGCGTCGCCCTGCGACGCCTCCTCAAGCCGTCTGTCAAGCCATCGCCAGAATCAGACTCCATCTTCGTGCCGGCCCCTCCCGAAGCAATCAGATCCGACTTGAGGGCCCCAGAAGCCGGCGCAGGGACTTCGGCAGGCAGCCCGGGGACTGCAGCAGCCGCACCCAGCCCGGGGACTCCAGAACCCGGCCCGGAGACTGCAGCAGTCGGCCTAGGGACTTCTCCAACTCAGCAGGCGGCAGCCGAATCCAACCCGCCGCCTCCCGGCCCAACCGCCCTCGTACAAATTGCAGTCGTGGCAGTCGGAGGAGTAGCAGCACCATCCTGGGCTCAACCAATCCTCAAATTTCTGGTGAACAAAGAACTGCCGACTGATGAGATCTCAGCCCGACAAGTGCAACGGCGGGCAGCAGCATATACCATCGTCAACAGAGAGCTGGTATGTCGCAGTGTCACTGGTGTTTACTAGCGCTGCGTGGAGACGGACCAAGGCCAAGCAATCCACAAGGATATCCACCAAGGCGAATGCGGTCACCACGCGGCTTCAAGATCGCTTGTTGCCAAAGCTTTCCGCCATGGTTTTTTCTGGCCGACTACTTTAGAAGACGCCAAAGACTTGGTCCAGAAGTGTCAAGGATGCCAGAAGTTCCGCTCCAAGCCACATCTGCCGGCTTCTGCACTCAAGACTATTCCCATCGCCTGGCCCTTTGCCGTTTGGGGACTGGAAATTGTGGGGCCCTTCAAGACGGCTCGCGGCGGCATGACTCATTTGCTTGTCGTTGTGGACAAGTTCACCAAGTGGATAGAAGCAAAGACAATCAAGAAGCTGAATGGGCCGACTGCCGTGACCTTCATCGCCGACATCACCACTCGGTACGGCATACCACACACCATCATCACCGACAACGACACGAACTTCGCCAAAGGAGCTTTGGCCCGTTTCTGCGTGACACAAGGCATCCGACTGGACTTTGCGTCCATTGCCCATCCGTAGTCAAACGACCAAGTGGAGCGAGCAAACGGCCTCATTTTATCCGGCATCAAGCCCCGACTGGTCGAGCCTCTAGAGCGTTCGGCCGGCTGCTGGCTTGAGGAGTTGTCGGCCGTCCTCTAGAGCTTGCGCACAACTCCGAACAAGTCAACCAGCTTCACTCCCTTCTTCCTCGTCTACGCTGCCGAAGCCGTCATCCTGACGGACATAGAATTCGACTCCCCTCGAGTCACCATGTACACCGAGGAGTAGGCCAAAGAAGCACGAGAAGACGGCGCCGACCTATTGGAAGAAGGCCGGCTGTTGGCACTCAGCCGGTCCGCCATCTACCAGCAGAGTCTACGTCGATACTACAATCGCAAGGTCAAGCCAAGATCATTCCAAGAGGGAGACCTTGTGCTCCGGCTGATACAGTGAACAGCCGGCCAGCACAAGCTCTCGGCGCCTCGGGAAGGCTTGTTCATCATCAGCAAGGTGCTGGGCAACAATTCCTACTACCTGATCGACGCTCAGAAGCCCAGAGCACGCAAAAGAGACGACTCAGGCAAGGAGACGGAGAGGCCATGGAATGTGAATATCCTCCGAAGATTTTACAGTTAAAAGCAGTATGTACCACACTACCTTTAGTATTAAGTATGAAGACTTCGGGTCCCCCGAGAAGAACTCGGGGACTATCCTCTTTATCTATATGATAAGAATTATGCCCGTGAATGTGTTATTTCATTATTTCCGCCTGACACCGGGCTCGACTAGTCGGCCCGGGGGGCTCGCCGCCTTCTACTACGTGCCGCCTCTTGCAGTCGGACAAGTAGTATGTCGGCACCAGAAAACTTCTCCTGTCAGAAGCTGCAGCTCGCATAGCGACTGAACGGCGGACATGAGTTGTAAAAACGGTGCCCATGCGAAAAACGGCTACGGAAAAAAAGGCGCACGTAACCGAAGCCGGCATCCCGCCTATTCGACCGGCTATTGTGCAGCCGGGCGGCCGGCCCTACTTACCTTGCCAACGCTCCAACCGGCTAAGTACTTGCCCTCCCGAAAGTAGCTAAGCACTTGGCCCAGACACAGTCCGCAGAGCGGATCTTCGGCTGGCCAAGGGATAGCCAAGGGAGGGCGGCAAGGAAAAAAACAAAGGGCAGAAAGCAAGGAAAGTCGGAAGTCGGCACTTAAAGCATATTTACATAGCAAAAGGCCCTTGGCTAGCATTCAACAGAGTTTGAAATACACCCTGCAGGTGGAATTGCGCAAATTAAACAAGTCTCGTCGAGAACAATAAGCAGGAAAGTAAAGGCGATGGCCTAAGAAGCAACAGAGGGCTCCGGCGGGGTGGTGGAGTCGGCGGCGCCGGTTGGAGCAGCGGATGGCTGGACGTAGGGCTGGAAAAAAAAGCTCGAAGCTCGTGAGCTAAACGAGTAGCTCGTGAATCGACTCGAATCGACTCGAACTTGAAGAATAACGAGTCGAGCCAAGCTTTAGTTTAAGATCGTTTATAGACCAAGTTAAACGAGCCAATCTCACAAGTACTCATGTAACTCGTTAGGCTCGGTACAAAAGATCAGCCACTCCCAATCCAATAAAAGATAAGCCACTCAGCACCCTACGTTCCAGGCCCACAACAGCAGGCCCAGCCATTGAAGGCCCAGCCGCCTAGGAGACTCATGCGTTACAAGGAAATTACAATTGTTTTGTGATATATATGTTTATTATATACATAATCAATTTTACCATTTTGAGGGTTTTATGTTCATAGCTTTAACGAGCTTAACAAGCTAAACGAGCCAGCTCGCGAGTTATACGAGTCGAGCCAATCTTGGGTTTAAGCTCGATATAGTAACGAGTCGAGTCGAGCTAGCTCGTCAACGAAACGAGCTCTAGCGAGTCGAGCCGAGCTGGCTTGACTCGGCTCGAATTCCAACCCTAGCTGGACGGCAGAGTTGGCAGCGCCGGCTGGTGGAACGAACAGCTGGTTGGTCTCCGCCTTGTCGCCTACAGCAGCAGTCGGCGCGCTCGAGCGTGGATCGTTGCTCGTGGCACGATCAGGCTGAGGCCGGCCGTCCGCTCCGACCTCCGGCGCGTGCTCCTCGCTGTCCTCATCCTCCGCATCCCCCCTTCATCACTGGAGTCAATTACCTCGGCCGAGTCCTCGTTGTCTTCGGGGTTCAGCCCGAACCACTCCGGTGGCGCCTCGGCGCCTTCTTCAACCAGCTCCGGGATGAAGACGCTGGTTTCGGTGTAGTCGGCGATCGTCGCTGCCTGCTTGAAAAGGTCGCCCTCCACCGCCACCAGCTCCTCCAGCGCCTCCTGGCGGAACGTGGTCAGCTGGGCGAGATCTAGCCCAGGGTACCATGCCCTAACGAATTCCAGAGCCCGGCGCGCTCTAGCCCGAGCCGCAAAGCCTTTCTAGGCCTCCAGGCGGCCGACCGCCACCTCCAGCCAGTCGGCAGTCTGACTGGGTGTGCAAGGAGCCGGCACGCTCGGCCAGAGGGTGGAACTCGCCTGGGCCCCGACGCGTTGATGACAATGCAGCATCTGAAGAGCCGGCCGAAGGCAGGCCTGGATGCTGAGAAGCTGCTCGTTAAGGGTCCGGGGAGCGTCGACGGCAATCTGCACGCCCTCCGCCCTCCGCTCCTCACGGTAGGCCTCAATGTCCTGGTTCACCGCAACGGAGTGGCCTAGGAAGAAGTCTGCTTGGGCGAAAAAGTAAAGAAGACAGAAGGTGAGAGCAGATGGTCGTCCCAAGCAGAGGCCGACAGCTCAAAGAAAGAAAAAAGAGGAAGCTTACCATCGACCATGTCCTCGATACTCCCGAAGCCGGCAGTCAGCTGCGCCTCTTTGTCCGCCCAGACGGAATGGTCGACCTCAAACTCAGCTAGGAGGTCGGTCTCTTTCATCTTCGCCTCCTTCTGAGCTGTCTGGAGACGCTCCGTCTGCTCCGCCAGCTGCGTGACCAGTCGGTCACGCTCCTCGGCCAGCTTGCTGCACTCCGCCTCCTTGGTGCGCAGCGCGGTGTTGGCGTCGCCCAGCTACTGCTGCAAGGCGGCGTTGGCTTCTACCAACAGAGAAGAAAAAAAAGGACGTTAAACATTTGACAAGGAAGGGATGCAGTTGCTGGGGAGATCCAGCCCGATTGCTCAGCAGTCGGCCCGAATCTCGGGGACTATAGCCCGTGGGTGCGCCATCGCGCCCCCGCAAAAGAAAGAAGTTATCAACGATCAAACAAAGAAATACAGTTGCCGGGGAGATCTGGCCCAACTGCTCAGCAGTCGGCTCGAATCTCGGGGACTACAGCCCGCGGGTGCGCCAGCACGCCCCCGCAGGAAAGGAAAGCCAAAACTTACTCCAGCTCTCCGACAAGTTGGCGGTCTGCCTCTCCAGTTCCTGGACTCCGGAGTTGAAGGTGGCCGCGTGAAGGTTGTTGCAATCCTGTAACAGAGATGCCAAAAGGAGTCAGCACACGGTGCTAGCAAGTTAAAGTTCCGGACCGCCTGCTCAGCAGCCGGCCCGAAACTTGGGGACTACACCCAGTGGGTGCGCCAGAGCGCCCCCACCTAGAAATAAGAAGACCAAAAACAAAGAAGTTAGAAGCATACCTGGGTGTCTTCTCGTGAGTTCAGGAAAGCCTCATTGCACCGCTTGAGGGCATCGGCTTCGGCCCGGAGCTTGGTCTGGACGTCAAGGGCTGCCTGGTTCAAGGCCCCCGTTCTGCCTTCGCACACCCAGCTAGAGGGCGCGGCGCTGGTCGCCTCGGTGTCTGGAGCTGACGAGCTTACAGCGCCGGCCTCCAGCGTTCGCGGCACCGAGACCGCCCTTGCAAGACGACGACGCACGGGCGTGCGGGCCTCAGGAGTCGGGCCCGTCACCACTTCATTCCCGGCTGGTGGCGCCGGCGGGGTGGCCGCCTGCTCGTCCCTCACTCCAGCAGTTGGCGGTGGCGGAGGCACGACAACGTCCGGCATGGAGACATCGCCGCCTTCCCTCTCGATGACCGGGTGCTTGTCGCCGGCTTCCCCGGTCGACGCCACGAACTCTGGTGGAGGTGGCGCGGAGCTCAGGGAAACGACGAGCAGCGGCTCCTGACGGCGCCAGGCCTCTGCGAGCCGCTTCTTCTCCGCGGCTGCAGCTTCCGCCTTCGCCAGCTTCTTCAGCGCGGACGCTGCCGCCTTGTCAGCCTCCGCCTTCTCTAGGCGGGCGGCTTCCCTCTCCTCGCGCACCTCTTGCGCGTTTCGCTCCTGCGCCTCCCGAAGGTCGGCGGCCGGATCGATTCGCCAGGCAGTGGTGGAGGTCTCCACCGACCTGATGACAAAGGCGGCGGTAGACTTGTCGAGGGAAGCGGGGCTCTGAGACAAAAAGCAAAGCAAAGAAGTTTCAGGCCAGATCAATGAGAAAGAACCCAAGGGAATGCGTAGAAGAGGTACTTACGCCGACACCATGGGTGGCGCCTTTGGCAGCTTCTGCAACTTGGCCGCCTTCGCCGAGGCCTCTTTCCGCCTGGTCGCGGCGGTCGGGTTCTTGGGCTTCTTCGGCACGCTGCCGAACAGGGCGGCGCCCTGTTTCCGCTTGCGCTTGCTGCCTCGGGCGACCGGCCCGGTGGAGGGGCTCGCACCTGTATTAGCGGCGCCCCGCGTGGGGCGCGGTTCGTCCTGCTTGTCGTTGTCGTCAGGCGAGGTCTCCACGCTACCATGTTCCTCGAAGCCGCCTGCTCCGTCGCCGCCACCTACGGCATCATCCTCCAGGGCGGCTGCCATCAAGTCGGGGTCGTCCACGTCGATCACCTCCCGGTCCGGCTGGTAGTTACCAACCGGCCCCACGAGGGCGACCGTCGCTGAAGACATGTAGATCTGTGCTCCAAAGAAGGACCACTGAATACCAAGACCAAAACCAAGGCAAGAACTAAGAAAGGATAGCTCGGAGACTTACGGCAGGCAGTGGGTTGTCGCGGGAGTAGGGCCGCTTGCCGAACCGCCAGGAATCCTCCGGCACCTTGAGGTCGGTGATCTCGTTCACCATTGGTGCCACCTCGGCGGGCGGCATCTCCTTTGTGCACATCCGACTGGGGTCGCGGTGCCCGCTCATCTGACAGATCAGATGGGGGCGGCCTTGGAGCGGGAGAACCCAGCGTTGGACGAAGGCGAACAGCAAGTCGGCCGCCACGAGACCCTCCGCCTCCGTCAACTCCCGGAGCCGGTTGATGGCGGCCGTCGTCTCGGCCGGTACTGGCTTCGGCTTGTAGTGCCAGTTGGCCCGAGGCCCGACGGGGGGACAACCTCGTAAGGCGGCAGGTTGAGGAAGTCGACCGCCGGGTCGACGTTCTCGACGTAGAAGTATGACTGCTGCCACAGTTTCACTGACTGTGACAGCTCGATGGCCGGGAAGGCGTTCTTCTTCGACGGCCGGCGCACGTCGACGAAGGCGCCGCACTTAGCCGCCGTCTCCTTGGCGGAGGTGCCCAGCTTGGCGTAGAAGCAAGCTCCCCACAGGTCGATGGTGGGGAGGATGCCGAGGTAGCCCTCGCACGCCGTGACGAAGGCGGACAACAGCGTCACGGTGTTGGGCGTCAAGTGGTGCGGCTGGAGGTCGCAGAAGTCCATAAACGAGCGGAGGAACCTGCTCGCCGGGAGGCTGATGTCTACTACACAACCTTCTTCTTGTAGACATTGTTGGGCCTACAAGTGCACAGGTTTGTAGGACAGTAGCAAATTTCCCTCAAGTGGATGACCTAAGGTTTATCAATCCGTGGGAAGCGTAGGATGAAGATGGTCTCTCTCAAACACCCCTGCAACCAAATAACAAAGAGTCTCTTGTGTCCCCAACACACCCAATACAATGGTAAATTGTATAGGTGCACTAGTTCGGCGAAGAGATGGTGATACAAGTGCAATATGGATGGTAGATAAGAGTATTTGTAATCTGAAATTATAAAAACAGCAAGGTAACAAGTGATAAAAGTGAGCGTAAATGGTATTGCAATGGTAGGAAACAAGGCCTAAGGTTCATACTTTCACTAGTGCAAGTTCTCTCAACAATAATAACATAGATAGATCATATAAAAATCCCTCAACATGCAACAAAGAGTCACTCCAAAGACACTAATAGCGGAGAACAAATGAAGAGATTATGGTAGGGTACGAAACCACCTCAAAGTTATTCTTTCAGATCAATCTATTCAAGAGTTTGTACTAGAATAACACCTTAAGACACAAATCAACCAAAACCCTAATGTCACCTAGATACTCCATTGTCACCTCAAGTATCCGTGGGCATGATTATACGATATGCATTACACAATCTCAGATTCATCTATTCAACCAACACAAAGTACTTCAAAGAGTTCCCCAAAGTTTCTACCGGAGAGTCAAGACGAAAACGTGTGACAACCCCTATGCATAGGTTCATGGGCGGAACCCGCAAGTTGGTCACCAAAACATACATCAAGTGGCACATGATATCCCATTGTCACCACAGATAAGCATGTCAAGACATATATCAAGTGTTCTCAAATCATTAAAGACTCAATCCGATAAGATAACTTCAAGAGGAAAACTCAATTCATCACAAGAGAGTAGAGGGGGGGGACATCATAAGATCCAACTATAATAGCAAAGCTCGGGATACATCAAGATCGTGCCATAGAGGGAACATGAGAGAGAACACGAGAGAGAGAGAGAGAGAGAGATCTAACACATAGCTACTGGTACATACCCTCAGCCTCGAGGGTGAACTACTCCCTCCTTGTCATGGAGAGCGCCGGGATGATGAAGATGGCCACCGGTGAGGGATCCCCCCTCCGGCAGGGTGCCGGAACGGGCTCCCGAGAGGCTTTCGGTGGCTACAGAGGCTTGCGGCGGCGGAACTCCCGACCTATCTTCATATTCGATGTTTTTAGGGTACGTAGGCTTATATAGGCGAAAGAAGTCGGTCGGGGGAGCCTCAAGGGGCCCACGAGAGGGTAGGGGGCGCCCCCCTGTCTCGTGGCTTCCTTGATGACCCCCCGGCTTGCACTCCAAGTCTCCTGGATCATAATCTTTCCAAAAATCACGCTGCCGAAGGTTTCATTCCGTTTGGATTCCATTTTATATTCCTTTTCTTCGAAATACTTAAACATGCAATAAAACAGCAATATGGGATGGGCCTCCGGTTAATAGGTTAGTCCCAAAAGTAATATAAAAGTGTATAATAAAGCCCATAATCATTCAAAACATATAATATAATAGCATGAATGCTTCATAAATTATAGATACGTTGGAGACGTATCAGCATCCCAAGCTTAATTCCTACTCGTTCTCGAGTAGGTAAATGATAAAGAAAGAATTTATGAAGTGTGAATGCTAGCAGGTGCACAAGTTTGATCAATGATAATTTCAATCACCTTTTCTAGCATGTTTATATGTCATAACAGTAGTTCATCTCATAAAAACCTTTCATGATAAAGTAACAAGCTATTCACATGTCAAAGCATAGACCATAAAATTTCTTGAAAACTAGCAAACTTCATTCTTAGTCATCAAACAATTGCAATTCATCTTATTTTCAGGAAGGGTCTATGTGAGAGCTTTGATTTAGCAAACTTCACATACTCAACTATCATATAGTCTTCTACAATTGCTAACGCTCACGCAATACTTGTGGTTATGGAGTTTTAATCAGACACAGAGAAAGATAGGGGCTTATAATGTTGCCTCCAAACGTATTCACCTTTGGGTGATGTCAACAATAATAGTTCATGCTAACTTACTTCCAATTGGATATATATATCAGGATCACCCCAACACAAAGTGCTTGCCAAAGGATAAAATGAAAAAGGGAAAGGTGAAGATCACCTTGACTCTTGCATAAACTAAAAGACATAAAGTAAAAGATAGGCCCTTCACAGAGGGAAGCAGGGATTTGCAGAGGTGCCAGAGCTCGATTTTAAAATAAAGATAAATAATTTTGAGAGGTATGATCTCATTGTCAACATAACAACCAAGAGTTCCCAATATCTTCCATACTACATACATTATAGGCGGTTCCCAAACAGAATGGTAAAAGTTTTTACTCCCCCTCCACCAACAATCACACTCCACGGCCATCCGAAACAACGGGGTACCGACCATACCAACAACATTCCTGGGGGAGTTTTGTTTGCAATTATTTTTTATTTGATTTTGATCTTTTTGATCATGGGACTGGGCATCCCGGTTACCGCCACTTTCTCGTGAATGAGGAGCGGAGTCCACTCCTCTTGAGAATAACCCACCTAGCATGGAAGACACTGACAGCCCCTAGTTGCTACATGAGCAATTCGGGCATACAAAATAGATTATAATTTGAAGGTTTAGAGTTTGGCACATGCAAATTTACTTGGAACGGCAGGTAAATACCGCATATAGGTAGGTATGGTGGACACTCATGGCAAAAACTGGGTTGAAGGATATTGGATGCACAATCAGTATTCCCGCTTAGTACAGATATTTAGGCTAGCATGAGGGGGAAAGGCAAGCTCAACATGTTTGAATGATCCATGACAATATACTTTAACTGAGATGTGAGAAAACCTAACCCATTACGTTGTCTTCCTTGTCCAACATCAACTCTTTGGCATGTCATACTTAATGAGTGATCACAATTATAAAAGATGTCCATGATAATATATTTATATGTGAAATTCTCTTCCTTCAATATTCTTTCATGAATTGTTCAAATGACCAATACAATGCTTGCTAACCTCCAATAAATTTACAACTTCTACTTCTTAGATGTGAAGTCATTACTCCCCATGGGATAAGCATATGAAACATATATAAATTTCATATCTATGACATTCAACTCATTCAACCATTTACTCATAGGATATAAGTGAAGCACACGAGTAAATGAACAACTACTCCAAAAAGATATAAGTGAAGATCAATGAGTAGTTAAATAATTATGTAGCTATGTGAAGACACTCTCTCATTTAAGAATTTCAGATCTTGGTATTTTGTTCGAACAACAAGCAAAACAAAATAAAATTACTTTGCAAGGATAGCACAACTCATGTGAAGAAGTAAAAACTTAGGTTCAACCGATACTAACCGATAGTTGTTGAAGAAGAAAGGTGGGATGCCTAATGGGGCATCCCCAAGCTTAGATGCTTGAGAATTCTTGGAATGTTATCTTGGGGTGCCTTGGGCATCCCCAAGCTTGAACTTTTGTGTCTCCTTAATTCCTCTCATATCATTGTTTCTCTTTTTATCAAAAGCTTCATCCACACCAAACTCAACAAGAACTCGTGAGATAGGTTAGTATAAACCAATGCAAAACCTTACCATTTTCTACTGTAACAAATCACTAAGATTATTATTCAACATTGAATGTCTATGCATATTTAATACTCCTATCCTCAAATAGAATCATTAAACAAGCAAACATATGCAAACAATGCAAACATAACAGCAATCTGCCAAAACAGTATAGTCTGTAAAGAATGCAAGATTCATCATGCTTCCCTAACTCCAAAAATTATAAGAAAAATACTATGATGTAGAAGATTTATCATAGATCATTATGCAAAATATTCAACATTATATCACTCTCTTACTTTTCTAGGGAATTTTTGCAACAGCGGTAAACTTTCTGTTTTCAAACAGCAACATGTATACTAGCAAAATAAGCATGGTAAAGGCTATCCTTGACATTTTTATTGAAAATATGGATGCAAAACATTATTATAAATAACATCAAACAAATACTAACAAAATAAATTGATGATCCAAGCAAAACACATAGCATGTGGCGAATAAAAATATAGCTCCAAGTAAAGTTACCGATGAACGAAGACGAAAGAGGGGATGCCATCCGGGGCATCCCCAAGCTTAGGCTCTTGGTTTTACTTGCATATTACCTTGGGGTGCCTTGGTAATCACCAAGATTAGGCTCTTGCCACTCCTTATTCCATAGTCCATCGAATCTTTACCCAAAACTTGAAAACTTCTCAACACGAAACTCAAAACAAAACTCGTAAGCTCCGTTAGTGTAAGAAAATAAATCACCACTTAGGTACTGTAATGAACTCATTATTTATTTATATTAGTGTAATATCTACTGTATTCCAACTTCTCTATGGTTCATACCCTCCGATACTACTCATAGATTCATCAAAATAAGCAAACAACACATAGAAAACAGAATCTGTCAAAAACAGAACAGTCTGTAGTAATCTGTATCAAACGTATACTTCTAGAACTAGAAAAATTCTTAAATAAATTGGTGGACCTGGGGAATTTGTTTATTAATCCTATGAAAAAAGAATCAACCTAAAATCACTCACCAGTGAAAAATTACAGCTAATCTCGTGAGCGCAAAAGTTTCTGTTTTTTACAGCAAGATAATATAGACTTCACCCAAGTCTTCCTGAAGGTTCTACTTGGCACAAACACTAACTAAAACATAAAACCACATCTAACCAGAGTCTATATGAATTATTTATTACTAAACAGGAGCAAAAAGTAAAGAACAAAAATAAAGTTGGGTTGCCTCCCAACAAGCGCTATCGTTTAACGCCCCTAGCTAGGCATGATGATTTCAATGATGCTCACATAAAAGATAAGAATTGAAACATAAAGAGAGAATCATGAAGAATATGACTAGCACATTTAAGCCTAACCCAATTCCTATGCATAGGGATTTTTTGAGCAAACAACTTATGGGAACAATAATCAACTAGCATAGGAAGGCAAAACAAGCATAACTTCGAAACTTTAAGCACATAGAGAGCAAACTTGATATTATTGCCTTTCCTACAAGCATATGTTCCTCCCTCATAATAATTTTCAGTAGCATCATGAATGAATTCAACAATATAACCATCACATAAAGCATTCTTTTCATGATCTACTTGCATAGAAATTTTACTACTCTCCACATAAGCCAATTTATTCTCATCAATAATAGTGGGAGCAAACTCAACAAAATAACAATCATGTGAGGCATAATCCAATTGAAACTAAAATCATGATGACAAGTTTCATGGTTATCTTTATTATTTTTAGCATACAAGTCATCACAATAATCATCATAGTTAGCTACTTCGTTCTCGTAATCAATTGGAACCTCTTCCGAAATAATGGATTCATCACTAAATAAAGTCATGACTTCTCCAAATCCACTTTCATCAATATAATCATCATAAATAGGAGGCATGCTTTCATCATAATAAATATTCTAATCAAAATTTTGGGGACAAAAAATATCATATTCATCAAACATAGCATCCCCAAGCTTGTGGCTCTGCATATCATTAGCATCATGGATATTCAAGGAATTCATACTAACAATATTGCATTCATGCTCATCATTTAAAGATTTAGTGCCAAACATTTTATAGATTTCTTCTTCTAGCACTTGAGAACAATTTCCCTTACCATCATTCTCACGAAAGATATTAAAAAGATGAAGCGTAGGAGACAAACTTAATTCCATTTTTTTGTAGTTTTCATTTATAAACTAAACTATAGATAAAACAAGAAACTAAAAGACTCGATTGCAAGATCTAAAGATATACCTTCAAGCACTCACCTCCCCGACAACGGCGCCAGAAAAGAGCTTGATGTCTACTACACAACCGTCTTCTTGTAGACGTTGTTGGGCCTGCAAGTGCACAGGTTTGTAGGACAGTGGCAAATTTCCCTCAAGTGGATGACCTAAGGTTTATCAATCCGTGGGAGGCGTAGGATGAAGATGATCTCTCTCAAACAACCCTGCAACCAAATAACAAAGTGTCTCTTGTGTCCCCAACACACCCAATACAATGGTAAATTGTATAGGTGCACTAGTTCGGCGAAGAGATGGTGATACAAGTGCAATATGGATGGTAGATAAGAGTATTTGTAATCTGAAATTATAAAAACAACAAGGTAAAAAGTGATAAAAGTGAGCGTAAACGGTATTGCAATGGTAGGAAACAAGGCCTAAGGTTCATACTTTCACTAGTGCAAGTTCTCTCAACAATAATAACATAGATAGATCATATAACAATCCCTCAACATGCAACAAAGAGTCACTCCAAAGCCACTAATAGCAGAGAACAAATGAAGAGATTATGGTAGGGTACGAAACCACCTCCAAGTTATTCTTTCGGATCAATCTATTCAAGAGTTCGTACTAGAATAACACCTTAAGACACAAATCAACCAAAACCCTAATGTCACCTAGATACTCCATTGTCACCTCAAGTATCCGTGGGCATGATTACACGATATGCATCACACAAAGTACTTCAAAGAGTGCCCCAAAGTTTCTACCGGAGAGTCAAGACGAGAATGTGTGCCAACCCCTATGCATAGGTTCATGGGCAGAACCCACAAGTTGGTCACCAAAACATACATCAAGTGGCACATGATATCCCATTGTCATCACAGATAAGCACGGCAAGACATACATCAAGTGTTCTCAAATCATTAAAGACTCAATCCGATAAGATAACTTCAAGAGGAAAACTCAATTCATCACAAGAGAGTAGAGGGGGGGGGACATCATAAGATCCAACTATAATAGCAAAGCTCGGGATACATCAAGATCGTTCCATAGAGGGAACACGAGAGAGAACACGAGAGAGAGAGAGAGAGAGAGAGAGAGAGAGAGAGAGAGAGAGAGAGAGATCAAACACATAGCTACTGGTACATACCGTCAGCCTCGAGGGTGAACTACTCCCTCCTCGTCATGGAGAGTGCCGGGATGATGAAGATGGCCACCAGTGAGGGATCCCCCCCTCCAGCAGGGTGCCGGAACGGGCTCCCGAGAGGTTTTTGGTGTCTACAGAGGCATGCGGCGGCGGAACTCCCGATCTATCTTCATATTCAATGTTTTTAGGGTACGTAGGCTTATATAGGCGAAAGAAGTCAGTCGGGGGAGCCTTGAGGGGGCCATGAGAGGGTAGGGCGCGCCCCCCTGTCTCATGGTTTCCTCGTTGACCCCCCGGCTTGCACTCCAAGTCTCTTGGATCATAATCTTTCCAAAAATCACGTTGCCGAAGGTTTCATTCCGTTTGGATTCTGTTTGATATTCCTTTTCTTCGAAATACTGAAACAGGCAGTAAAACAGCAATATGGCTGGTCCTCCGGTTAATAGGTTAGTCCCAAAAGTAATATAAAAGTGTATAATAAAGCCCATAATCATTCAAAATAGATAATATAATAGCATGAATGCTTCATAAATTATAGATACGTTGGAGACGTATCAGAGGCCGAAACCACGGAGGAAATGCGAGCGGAAGACGACCCGCTCGTTCCCCTGCGGCGCCGACGATATCTCTTCCCGTGGCGGCACCCGCACCTTGACGAAGGCCGCGTTGGGCATCCGGTGCGTGGCCCGGAGGAAGGTGAGGTGATCCTCGATCACCGTCGAGCCGTCCCAGTCTCCTCCCTTCTCACGTGCCATGGCGTCCGAGCGGAGCTGCGTCGGGTGGAGGAGCTCAAAGACGGCGAGCTGCGGCAGCGTTGCAGAGAGCATGAAGTAGCAGCAACAGAGAGCTAGAGGAGGAAGAAAGGATGAGGAGAAGAGCGCGCGTGCTCTGCCACTCCTCCGTCTCCCCTACTTATAGCCCTCGGGCTGCGAAGCCGAGGGGGTGGGGCGTGGGATCGTGGGATTAACTGCTCCCACGACCCCATGACCCCCCGATTACTCCGTGGGGTTACTGCGCAGTAACTCCCGCGGGAATCACAACCGCCCGCCTCGGCCGCAGCGGATCCGCCCGCGCGCCGAGGCCCGGTGGTGGTGGGCCCGGCCCCCTATCATGTCCCATCGAGAGTGTGGGGTGGCAGGCTGGCCAAGCTGACGCGCGCCGTGTGGCACACTCTTGGCGGGCGGCAGGCTTGGGGAAGCTTAGCAGGCACGCCACCTGTTTCCCGCCTTGGTGTTCGAAATCGGCGGACAAGCCCACCTTGTCAAAATAGTTCCAGCAGTCGGCACTTCACAAGGCGGACTGAGCATTCTACCGGAGCACGGCGAAGAAGGAAGCCGCTGAGGCTTTACGGCCTATCGGCCCCGGCGCTTCACCGGCTTCGGGGACTACTGTCGGAGTAGTGGGCCACATGTAGGCTAACCCGAGTCCCTGAGCCTTTCGAGACTTTGGGCCGACTCCACTCCATGAGTCTCCAGAATGAAGCACCGCCTTCCGGTGGCCGGCTATCTCCAACAGCCGGCTACCGGAGGCGGCCGAGCACCAGCAGACGGCACCAAGACAGGCCGAGTCCTAGCAGGCGGCCTCCGGAGAAGCCGGCTCCTAGCAGGCGGCCCCCAGGTGCCCTCAGAGTCTGCGCCCCTCATCAAGAGGACAAGACAGGGTGAGGCTACAGTATAGCCCTGCACCCTCGGATCCCGGGCTTGGCATGGCTACAGTGCCCCGTACAAGCGGAGATCTCCGCATGGCGCGACACTGTTGCCATTCCCCCTTTACGCCACTCCTGACCAGCGGAGTCCAGTTCCCACGATGGCCTGTCGGTACGGCGTGCAGGCGGCGGGCCCTACCGGCCAGAGAGAGCCCCGAAGACAGCGGAGGCCGGACCACCGGGGCTATGGGATGCCGGCCTCCAGCAGGCGGCTGGCCCCTCTGTTGGGGAACGTAGCAGAAATTCAAAATTTTCTACGCATCACCAAGATCAATCTATGGAGTAATCTAGCAACGAGGGAAGGGGAGTGCATCTACATACCCTTGTAGATCGCTAAGCGGAAGCATTACAAGAACGCAGATGAAGGAGTCGTACTCGCAGCGATTCAGATCGCGGCTGATTCCGATCTAAGCACCGAACAACAGTGCCTCCGCGTTCAACACACGTACAGCTCGGGGACGTCTCCTCCTTCTTGATCCAGCAAGGGGAGAGGAGAAGTTGAGGGAGAACTCCGACATCACGACGGCATGGTGGTGATGGAGCTCGTGGTTCTCCGGCAGGGCTTCGCCAAGCACTACAGAGGAGGAGGAGGTGTTGGAGGAGGGAGAGGGCTGCGCCAGGGGAAGGGTGCGGCTGCCCTCTCTCTCTCTCTCTCTCACTATATATAGGGGGAAGGGAGGAGGGGGAGGCGCCCTAGGGTTCCCTAGGGGAGGGGCGGTGGCCATAGGGGAAACCCTAGATGGGTTTTGGCGCCCCCACCCCCTAGGAAACTTGTCCCCCAAGCCGGGAGGGGTGGCTGCCCTAGGGGTGGCGCCCCCACCTCTCCTGGTTACGTGAGATGGGGTGGGAGGGGCGCTCAGCCCCTTAGTGGGCTGATGTGCCCTCTCCCCTTGGCCCATAAGGCCCCCCCAAAGCTTGCCGGGGCCTCCGAAACCCCTTTCGGACACGCTGGTCATCACCTGGTACCCCCGGAACAATTCCGGACTCCAATACCCTTCGTCCAATATACCGATCTTCACCTCCGGACCATTCCGAAGCTCCTCGTCATGTCCGGGATCTCATCCGGGACTCCGAACAACCTTCGGTAACCACATACTATTTCTCATAACAACTCTAGCGTCACCGAACCTTAAGTGTGTAGACCCTACGGGTTCGGGAACCATGCAGACATGACCGAGACGTTCTCCAGTCAATAACCAACAGCGGGATCTGGATACCCATGTTGGCTCCCACATATTCCATGATGATCTCATCGGATGAACCACGATGTCAAGGATTCAAGCAATCCTGTATGCAATTCCCTTTGTCTAGCGGTATTGTACTTGCCCGAGATTCGATTGTCGGTATCCCGATACCTTGTTCAATCTCGTTACCGGCAAGTCTCTTTACTCGTTCCGTAACACATCATCCCGCGATCAACTCCTTGATCACATTGTGCACATTATGATGATGTCCTACCGAGTGGGCCCAGAGATACCTCTCCGTCACATGGAGTGACAAATCCCAGTCTCGATTCGTGCCAACCCAACAGACACTTTCGGAGATACCCGTAGTGCACCATTATAGCCACCCAGTTATGTTGTGACGTTTGGTACACCCAAAGCACTCCTACGGTATCCGGGAGTTGCACAATCTCATGGTCTAAGGAAATGATACTTGACATTAGAAAAGCTTTAGCATACGAACTACACGATCTTTGTGCTAGGCTTAGGATTGGGTCTTGTCCATCACATCATTCTCCTAATGATGTGATCCCGTTATCAACGACATCCAATGTCCATGGTCAGGAAACTGTAACCATCTATTGATCAACGAGCTAGTCAACTAGAGGCTTACTAGGGACATGGTGTTGTCTATGTATCCACACATGTATCTGAGTTTCCTATCAATACAATTATAGCATGGATAATAAACGATTATCATGAACAAGGAAATATAATAATAATAACTAATTTATTATTGCCTCTAGGGCATATTTCCAACAGTCTCCCACTTGCACTAGAGTCAATAATCTAGTTCACATCGCCATGTGATTAACACTCACAGGTCACATCGCCATGTGACCAACATCCAAAGAGTTTACTAGAATTAATAATCTAGTTCACATCACTATGTGATTAACACTCAACGAGTTCTGGGTTTGATCATGTGATGCTTGTGAGAGAGGTTATTAGTCAACGGGTCTGAATCTTTCAGATCCGTGTGTGCTTTACAAATCTCTATGTCATCTCCTAGATGCAGCTACCATGCTCTATTTGGAGCTATTCCAAATAACGGTTCTACTATATGAATCCGGTTTACTACTCAGAATAATCCAGATTAGTGTCAAAGTTTGCATCGGCGTAACCCTTTACGACGAACTCTTTTACCACCTCCATAATCGAGAAAATTCCTTAGTCCACTAGTTACTAAGGATAAGTTTGACCGCTGTCCTGTGATCTATTCCTGGATCACTCCTGTACCCCTTGATTGACTCATGGCAGGGCACACTTCCGGTGCGGTACACAACATAGCATACTATAGAGCCTACGTCTGAAGCATAGGGGACGACCTTCGTCCTTTCTCTTTCTTCTGCCGTGGTCAGCTCTTGAGTCTTACCCAATACTCACACCTTATGACACTGCCAAGAACTCCTTCTTTGCCGATCTATTTTGAACTCCTTCAAAATCTTGTCACGGTATGTATTCATTTGAAAGTATCATCAGGCGTCTTGATCTATCTCTATAGATCTTGATGCCCGATATGTAAGAAGCTTTATGCAGGTCTTCCTTTGAAAAACTCCTTTCAAACAACCCTTTATGCTTTCCAGAAATTTTCATCATTGCGGATCAACTATATGTCATTCACATATACTCATCAGAAATTCTATAGTGCTCCCACTCACTTCTTTGGAAAATACAAGTTTCTCATAAACTTTGTATAAACCCAAAATCTTTGATAATCTCATCAAAGCCTATATTCCAACTCCGAGATGCTTACTCCAGTCCTTAGAAGGATTGCTGGAGCTTTGCATACTTGTTAGCATCCTTCAGGATTGTCAAAACCTTCTGGTTGTATCACATACAACCTTTCCTCAAGAAAATCATCGAGGAAACAATGTTTTGACATCCTATATGCATGATTTCATAAATAATGCAGTAATTGCTAATATAATTCCAACAAACTCTTAGCATCGCTACGAGTGAGAAAGTCTCATCGCAGTCAACTCCTTGAACTTGTCAGAAAATATCTTAACGACAAGTCGAGCTTTCTTAATGGTGATACTTACCATCATTGTCCGTCTTCCTTTTAATATCCATCTGCACCCAACAGCCTTACGACCATCAAGTGGTTCATCCAAAGTCCATACTTTGTATTCATACATGGATCCTCTCTCGGATTTTATGGCCTCGAGCCATTCGTCGGAATCCGGGCCCACCATCGCTTCTCCATAGCTCGTAGGTTCATTGTTGTCCAGCAACATGACCTCTAAGACAAGATTGCGTACCACTCCGAAGCAGTACGCGTCCTTGTCGACCTACGAGGTTCGGTAGTGACTTGATCTGAAGTTTCATGATCATTATCATAAGCTTCTACTTCAATTGGTGTAGGTGCCACAGGAACAACTTCCTGTGCCCTGCTACACACTAGTTGAAGTGATGGTTCAACAACCTCGTCAAGTCTCCACCATCCTCCCACTCAATTCTTTCGAGAGAAACTTTTCCTCGAGAAAGGACCCGATACTAGAAACAATCCCTTTTGCTTTCGGATCTGAGGTAGGAGGTATACCCAACTGTTTTTGGGTGTCCTATGAAGATGCATTTATCCGCTTTGGGTTCGAGCTTATCAACCTGACACTTTTTCACATAAGCATCGCAGCCCCAAACTTTTAAGGAATGACAGCTTAGGTTTCTCTAAACCATAGTTCATACGGTGTCATCTCAACGGAATTACGTGGTGCCCTATTTAAAGTGAATGCGGTTGTCTCTAATGCCTAACCCATGAACGATAGTGGTAGTTCGATAAGAGACATGATGGTATGCACCATATGCAATAGGGTGCAGTTATGATGTTCGGATACACCATCACACTATGGTGTTCCAGGCGGTATTAGTTCTGAAACAATTTCCACAATGTCTTAATTGTGTGCCAAACACGTAACTCAGATATTCATCTCTATGATCATATCATAGACATTTTATCCTTTTGTTACGACGATCTTCAACTTCACTCTGAAATTACTTGAACCTTTCAATCATTCAGACTTGTGTTTCATCAAGTAAATATACTCAGTATCTACTCAAATCATCTATGAAGTAAGAACATAACGACATCCACTGCGTGCCTCAGCACTCATTGGACCGCACACATCAAAATGTATTGCTTCCAACAAGTTGCTTTCTTGTTCCATTTTACTGAAAACGAGGCTTTCAGTCATCTTGCCCATGTGGTATGATTTGCATGTCTCAAGTGACTCAAAATCAAGTGAGTCCAAACAGTCCGTCTGCATGGAGTTTCTTCATGTGCATATACCAATAGACATGGTTCACATGTCTCAATCTTTTCAAAAACGAGTGAGTCCAAAGATCCATTAACATGGAGCTTCTTCATGCGGTTTATACCATTATGACTTATATGGCAGTGCCATAAGTAGGTGGTACTATCATTACTATCTTATATCTTTTGGCATGAACATGTGTATCACTACGATCGGGATTCAATAAATCATTCACTTTAGGTGCAAGACCATTGAAGGTATTATTCAAATAAACAGAGTAACCATTATTCTCTTTAAATGAATAACCGTGTTGCGATAAACATAATCCAATCATGTCTATGCTCAACGCAAACACCAAATAACAATTATTTAGGTTTAACACCAATCTCGATGGCAGAGGGAGCGTGCGATGCTTGCTCACATCAACCTTGGAAACACTTCCAACACATATCGTCAGCTCACCTTTAGCTAGACTCCGTTCATTCCGTAGCTTTTATTTCGAGTTACTAACACTTAGCAACCGAACCGGTATCTAATACCCTAGTGCTACTAGGAGTACTAGTAAAGTACACATTAACATAATGCATATCCAATATACTTCTATCAACCTTACCTGCCTTCTTATCTACCAAGTATCTAGGGTAGTCCTGCTTCAGTGACCGTTCCCCTCATTACATAAGCATTTAGTCTCGGGTTTGGGTTTAACCTTGGGTTTCTTCACATGAGCAGCAGCTGATTTGCCGTTTCATGAAGTATCCCTTCTTGCCCTTGCCCTTCTTAAAACTAGTGGTTTCACTAACCATCAACAATTGATGCTCCTTCTTGATTTCTACTTTCGCGGTGTCAAACATCACGAATATTTCAAGGATCATCATATCTATCCCTGATGTGTTATAGTTCATCATGAAGCTCTAGTAGCTTGGTGGCAATGACTCTGGAGAAACATCACTATCTCATCTGGAAGATCAACTCCCACTCGATTCAAGTGATTGCTGTACTCAGACAATTTGAGCACAAGCTCAACGATTGAGCTTTTCTCCCTTATTTGCAGGCTAAGAAAATCGTCGGAGGTCTTATACCTCTTGACCTGGGCACGAGCCTGAAATCCCAATTTCAGCCCTCAAAACATCTCATATGTTTCGCGACGTTTCGAAATCGTCTTCGGTGCCTCAACTCTTACACTGTTTAACATTACTGAACTATCACATAGTTATCAAAACGTGTATGTCAGATGTTCGCAACATCCACAGACGACGTTCAAGGTTCAGCACACTGAGCGGTGCATCAAGGACATAAGCCTTCTTCGAAGCAACGAGGACAATCCTTAGTTTACGGACCTTGTCCGCATAATCGCTACTATCTACTTTCAACTGAATTTTCTCTAGGAACATATCTAAACAGTAGAACTAAAGCGTGAGCTTACGACATAATTTGAAAAGACCTTTTGACTATGTTCAGGATAATTAAGTTCATCTTATGAACTCCCACTCAGATAGACATCCCTCTAGTCATCTAAGTGATTACATGATCCGAGTCAACTAGGCCGTGTCCGATCATCACGTGAGACGGACTAGTCATCATCGATGAACATCTTCATGTTGATCGTATCTACCATACGACTCATGCTCGACCTTTTAGTCTCTTGTGTTCCGAGGCCATGTCTGTACATGCTAGGCTCGTCAAGTCAACCTAAGTGTATTGCGTGTGTAAATCTGGCTTACACCCGTTGTATGTGAACGTTAGAATCTATCACACCCGATCATCACGTGGTGCTTCGAAACAACGAACTTTCGCAACGGTGCACAGTTAGGGGGAACACTCTTGAAATTTTAATGAGGGATCATCTTATTTACTACCGTCGTTCTAAGCAAATAAGATGCATAAACATGATAAACATCACATGAAATCAAATAGTGACATGATATGGCCAATATCATTTTGCTCCTTTTGATCTCCATCTTCGGGGCTCCATGATCATCATCGTTACCGGCATGACACCATGATCTCCATCATCGTGTCTCCATGAAGTTGTCTCGCCAACTATTACTTCTACTACTATGGCTAACGGTTTAGCAATAAAGTAAAGTAATTACATGGCGTTGTTCAATGATACGCAGGTCATACAATAAATTAAGACAACTCCTATGGCTCCTGCCGGTTGTCATACTCATCGACATGCAAGTAGTGATTCCTATTACAAGAACATGATCAATCTCATACATCACATATCATTCATCACATTCTTTTGGCCATATCACATCGCGTACCATACCCTGCAAAAACAAGTTAGACGTCCTCTAATTGTTGTTTGCATGTTTTACGTGGCTGCTATGGGTTTCTAGCAAGAACGTTTCTTACGTATGCAAAAACCACAATGTGATATGCCAATTACTATTAACCCTTCGTAAGGACCCTTTTCATCGAATCCGATCCGACTAAAGTGGGAGAGACAGACACCCGCTAGCTACCTTATGCAACTAGTGCATGTCAGTCGGTGGAACCTGTCTCACGTAAGTGTACGTGTAAGGTCGGTCCGGGCCGCTTCAGCCCATGATGCCGCCGAATCAAGATAAGACTAGTAATGGCAAGTAAATTGACAAAATCTACGCCCACAACTACTTGTGTTCTACTCGTGCATAGAATCTACGCAATAGACCAAGCTCATGATGCCACTGTTGGGGAACGTAGCAGAAATTCAAAATTTTCTACGCATCACCAAGATCAATCTATGGAGTAATCTAGCAACGAGGGAAGGGGAGTGCATCTACATACCCTTGTAGATCGCTAAGCGGAAGCGTTACAAGAACGCGGATGAAGGAGTCGTACTCGCAGCGATTCAGATCGCGGTTGATTCCGATCTAAGCACCGAACAACGGTGCCTCCGCGTTCAACACACGTACAGCCCGGGGACGTCTCCTCCTTCTTGATCCAGCAAGGGGAGAGGAGAAGTTGAGGGAGAACTCCGACAACACGACGGCATGGTGTTGATGGAGCTCGTGGTTCTCCGGCAGGGCTTCGCCAAGCACTACGGAGGAGGAGGAGGTGTTGGAGGAGGGAGAGGGCTGTGCCAGGGGAAGGGTGCAGCTGCCCTCTCTCTCTCTCACTATATATAGGGGGAAGGGAGGAGGGGGAGGCGCCCTAGGGTTCCCTAGGGGAGGGGCGGCGGCCATAGGGGAAACCCTAGATGGGTTTTGGTGCCTCCACCCCCTAGGAAACTTGTCCCCCAAGCCGGGAGGGGTGGCTGCCCTAGGGGTGGCGCCCCCACCTCTCCTGGTTACGTGAGATGGGGTGGGAGGGGCTCTCAGCCCCTCAGTCGGCTGATGTGCCCTCTCCCCTTGGCCCATAAGGCCCCCCAAAGCTTGCCGGGTCATCACCTGGTACCCCCGGAACAATTCCGGACTCCAATACCCTTCGTCCAATATACCGATCTTCACCTCCGGACCATTCCGGAGCTCCTCGTCATGTCCGGGATCTCATCCGGGACTCCGAACAACCTTCGGTAACCACATACTATTTCCCATAACAAGTATAGCGTCACCGAACCTTAAGTGTGTAGACCCTATGGGTTCAGGAACCATGCAGACATGACCGAGACGTTCTCCGGTCAATAACCAACAGCGGGATCTGGATACCCATGTTGGCTCCCACATATTCCACGATGATCTCATCGGATGAACCACGATGTCAAGGATTCAAGCAATCCTGTATGCAATTCCCTTTGTCTAGCGGTATTGTACTTGCCCGAGATTCGATCGTCGGTATCCCGATACCTTGTTCAATCTCGTTACCGGCAAGTCTCTTTACTCGTTCCGTAACACATCATCCCGCGATCAACTCCTTGATCACATTGTGCACATTATGATGATGTCCTACCGAGTGGGCCCAGAGATACCTCTCCGTCACATGGAGTGACAAATCCAAGTCTCGATTCGTGCCAACCCAACAGACACTTCCGGAGATACCCGTAGTGCACCTTTATAGCCACCCAGTTACGTTGTGACGTTTGGTACACCCAAAGTACTCCTACGGTATCCGGGAGTTGCACAATCTCATGGTCTAAGGAAATGATACTTGACATTAGAAAAGCTTTAGCATACGAACTACACGATCTTTGTGCTAGGCTTAGGATTGGGTCTTGTCCATCACATCATTCTCCTAATGATGTGATCCCGTTATCAACAACATCCAATGTCCATGGCCAGGAAACTGTAACCATCTATTGATCAACGAGCTAGTCAACTAGAGGCTTACTAGGGACATGGTGTTGTCTATGTATCCACACATGTATCTGAGTTTCCTATCAGTATAATTATAGCATGGGTAATAAACGATTATCATGAACAAGGAAATATAATAATAATAACTAATTTATTATTGCCTCTAGGGCATATTTCCAACACCCTCCCCCGAGGCCAGTGCGCCATTAATCAGACGGGGCACGGTGTGGCTACAGTGATCTCCCACCAGGCGACGGGACTGTAGCCACGCCCCCTGACCAAGCCTGCATCATTAGCATCATGGCTACAGTGATCAGCCACCAACTAGACCCTCCAGCGGCGGAAGCGGCATGTCGGCTCCGTACCAGACCAGTCGGAAGGCCCACCAGGTGGCGGGTCCCAGCTGCCGGCGGAGAAGCCGGCGACCAGAGATGCTGAGAGCCGGGTCCAACACCCGGCCAAGTTACCATTGTACCCCTGGGGGGTAGGCCTATATAAACCCCCCAGGGCACCTATGCAAAGTGTTCCCAACCTGTTAGAACTAGACTCACACATAGAGGAAGAAGAGAGCTAGCCCTGCCTCCCTCAACCTCTAGCATACAGCTCGAGGAGCACCTTGTACTCACTAGTGCCTTAGTGATCATGCGGAGACCCCACAGAGCAGGAGTAGAGGTTTTATCTCCAAGGAGAGCCCCAACCTGGTTAAAGTACGCCGGCGTTCGTGTCTACGCCTCATCCCGCTTCGAGGCACCAGCGACGTTCTACTCGCTCCCACCATGATAAGCCATCTGTTGGCATATGTCGCACCCAACCCCCGACAGTGGTGGAGGTCTTTGTGCTCATATCGCATCACGACAATGATCTACATGATCAGTCCTCCTTGATTTGGCCGTCAATGTGTTCCGGAACTACTGCCGGAGGTCTTGCCCAAGAATATCTGGATCAGATAGAATCTGGTCGTGCGCGTCTATATCAACCTACGTGGCTCCATGTGGACACGATGTGAAGCTCTATTGTTTTGTTGACACCATGTAACATGTCGGCATCTCGGTTTCCATTGTACAGACAGCGGCGGAGATAATCTTGATGATTGAGATCGAAGGATCAGTAAGGCAGAGGGACCTTGAATATGATTGAGTCAGCCAGGGTGTTGACATTTTTTAGTAGCAGCAGCGTCAAGTGGGAGCGGCAAAACACTGGAGGATTTCATTTTTGGTGGTGCTTCTCGGGTGCCGAGTTCTGACTTTCAAGGTGAAAACCTAAGGTCTGGTCTTCATTGGTTGTGTCTGGCGATTGCCTTGTTGAAGGTATTGTTTTGAGAGCTCGGTCTTTCTTCAGGGTGAAAACTTATGGTCTTGGATCGGGCGATGATGGTGCTTATGCACTGTATTCTTCTTGAATGTGTCGCTTTTGGAGACTTTTTTATGTTTTCTGGATGTTGTCTTTGGTGGTGGTTTGTGTGTTGTTGCTGAGAGGAGTTGGTCATAGTGGTGAGGCCTTTTTTTTCGGGTTGTGTGCATTCTGGATGTCTTTGTGACTTTCTTGTTGGTGCAGATGCTGGGTGTAATTGGTATCTTCATGATATTAATATATTCCCTTTTTCGAGAAAAAAATCACAAATGCATCAGCATGAACGTTCAATTTCAAAAATAATAGTACAAAGTTAAAAGCAAATCTGATTTTATTGGGATGAACATCGAGTGTTTTAACATCCTGCAAAATTTAGCCACGAAAAAGACATCGGCACAGGTGTGTGCAACAAAAACGAGTGCTCCAGAATACGCCTTTTTTGCTTCTCAAATTTTTTGCACTGGCCTCCACGTATGTATTTTCAAGTTGAAAATTTTCAGGATGTTATAAAAAAAATATGTTCATCCACAGCAAAATTCAGATTTTGTTTTGTTATTTCACTACTTTCTCAGAATTTACTATTCAAGCGGGTGTATTTGAGCTTGGGAGCGGATAATCCATGTTTATAGTATTAAAAAAAAATGTTGATACATTCAAAAAAATCTTCCTGGCATTTTTAAAAAAGTTTATAGAATGTAAAATAATGTAGCGTAGTTTATAAAAGATGTCCATGTAGTTTAAAAGAATTGTTTTGTACCATTCAAGAAAATGTATGTGATATTTAAAAAAACATTCCCGCATTTCAAACATATATTTCTGATATATTTATACAAATTTAGAATGTAATAAAATGTTTGTGTATTCTACAAGATGTGTTTCGCACCACTAAAAAAATGTTCCACATGTATTACAAAAGGGTTTGGCATGTATTTGACTTTTTTAAACACGTTTTCGTAAAATGTTCAATGTGTATAAATAATGTTCCAGAAGTATATAGAGAATGCACAATGTGTATTAAAAAAGAGACATGTATTGAAAATCTAAAAAGGGATAAAAGGAAAAAAAGATAAAATTGGTGATAAACCGATGGAAAGAAGAGAAAAAACCTTCTAAACACCAAAAAGAAAAACCAAAATAAAATAGAAAGAAAGCCGAAAGAAAACTGGAGGAAATCCGGAAAAAACCGTGCAAGTAGGCCGGCCCACTAAGGGGATCCTTTTAGGCGAAGATTTATTACAGGTCGCACTGGCGACCGCGAAAGATATGTCTCCCTTATAACAAGACAGTAGCTTCACTCGCCTGAAGGGTTCTCTCCTACGTTGTATTCGGTCGGCCAATTTTTTCTCCTTCATCGCTCGCTCGCTCGGAATCGTTCGATCTCTTTCGTTTTTAGTTCTCTCTTGTTTTTCTTTCTGGTTTTCTTTGGTTTTCTATGTTTTTCATCATTCTTATTCGGTTTTCCACGGTTCTTACCAGTTTTCTTTGTTTCTTCACTGTCTTTCTTTTCTTTTTTTCCTTTTATTTGTTTTTTATTGGTTTTCTTTCTTTATTTCTCCGTTTTCACCGCGTATTTTCTTCTTCAGTTTTTTGTTTCTTTCTTGATTTTCTTCAGATTTTCTTGTTTCTTAATTTCCGTTTTCCTTTGAGCACTGGTTTTCTCCGGTTTTCTTGTTTTCTTTTCTATTTTTGTTGGTTTTCTGTTTCCCCATGTACTTTCAAGGTTTTCTTTGGATTATTTGGTTTCTTTTTGCGTCCGAGTTTTTTCTTTTGTTTCTTCCTTCCGTTTCTTGGGGTTTCACCGCTTTACTTTGTTTTTCCTGTTTGTTCAACACATGTCTACATTATTTCATAGACGTTTGTACATGCTATGTATACAACTAGAACATGATTTTATACGTGTTAAACATTTTCCGAATGCATGATTATTTTTAAGATAAAATAAATTTTTATGACTACTTTCTTCGTACACATTTTATATTTCTTAATATATCAGGAACATGTTTTACATTTAAGAAATATATGATTCACATTTTGTACTACACGGTCAACACTTTTCTAATATTTAAGTTCCTATGTTAAAAAAATTTAAGATACGTTCTACATTTTTCGTATATACTAGAATATTTTTTTGTAGAGTATTGAAATGTTTTACATGGTTAATATGTTTTCCATTATTTGTGTCTGATGACTAATTTTGCTTTTTTTTGTCGATTTATTATCAGTTTTTTTGTTTAAGAAATGTTAACTGTGCTTTCTGTTTACACGGTTAACATTTTGAAATACATGATTAACAATTTTTGAAAACTTATTTGTTTGCATATCTACTTTTTTGCATAGAAATGTACATTTTTGGTATATATCTAATACATATTTCTATTTTGACAGTTAACATGTTTCAAGTACAAGTTTACCATTTTTTAATACATGGTGAAAAAGTTTCTTTACACATTTAGCATTTTCAAATGCAAAATTTGCAATTTCTGAAATCATGGTCAACATTTTTCTATACACATTTAGCATTTTTGTAATACTTGATTAACATTTTTTGAATTCTTGTTTAAGAAACCCGAAAGAAAGCTGGAGAAAATCCGGAACAAAACCGTGCCACTGGTCCGGCGCAGTAAGGGGATCCCTTTACGCGAAGTTATTTTACAGATCGCTTCTCTCTTGTATTGTATTGGGTCGACCAGTTTTTTCTCCTTCGTCGCTCGCTCGCACGGGATCGTTCGATCTCTTGCTCCTCGCTTGCTCGCTACACATTTTCATTCCGGTTTTCTTTTATTTTTCATTTTCTCTTTTCTTTCTTTATGGTTTTTGTTTTTCATCGTTTTTATTCAGTTCTCCATGGTTCTTACCGGCTTTCTTTGTTTCTTCACGGTCTTTCCTTTTTTTTATCGTTTATTCATTGGTTTTCATTGTTTATTTCTTGGGTTTCACTGTATTTTTTCTTCTTTGGTGTTTTGTTTCTTTCTTGATTTTCTTCGGATTTTCTAGTTTCATTGTTTCCTTTTTACTTTTTAGCAATTGTTTTCTCCGATTTTCTTGTTTTATTTTCTATTTTTATTGGTTTTCTGTTTCCCCATGTATTTTGACGGATTTCTTCGGACTTTCTGGTTTTTTTGTTTCTGATGTGTTTCTTTTGTTTCTTCCTTCCGTTTCTCAATGTTTCGCTGCTTTACTTCGTTTTACATGTTTGTTCAACACATGTCTATCGTTTTTCATAGACTTTTGTACATGTTACGTATACATCAATTCTGTTTGATGACTACTTTCTTAAAACATATTATATATTTACGTAATATATCAGGAAAATGTTTTACATTTAAAAAATATATTGTTCACATTTCGCACTGCATGGTTAACATTTTTCTAATATTTATGTTTTATGTAAACAAATTAAGACACGTTCTAAATTTTTTGTATACATTAGGAATATATATTTTTTGTAGAGTTTTAACAATTTCTAAATACATGATTAACTTGTTTTCCAATATTTGTTTTTGATTACTAATTTTTCTTTGTTTTTGTCGATTTATCATTAGTTTTCTTTTGTTTAAGACATGTTAACTATGCTTTCTGTACACTTTAAAAAAATCATATACATCAGAAAAGAATTATATATATGGTTAACATTTTTAAAAACATGATTAACGTTTTTTGAAAATTTAATGTTTTCATGTCTACTTTTTTGCATACAAATGTACTTTTTTGGTATATATCTAATACATATTTCTATTACATGTTTAACATGTTTCAAATACAAGTTCACTATTTTCTAGTACATGGTAAAAAAATTCTATACACATTTTAGATTTTTTAAATGCTTGATAAACATTTTCCAATACAAAATTTTCAATTTCTGAAACACTGTTAACATTTTCTATAAATATTTAACATTTTTTGAATACTTGATTAACATTTTCGAAAAATTGTTTAATATTTTTTAATACATGCTCACCATTTATTTAATACATACTCCCTCCGTCCGGAAATACTTGTCATCAAAATGGATAAAAGGGGATGTATCTAGATAGATTTAGTTTGAGATACATCTCTTTTTATCCATTTTGATGACAAGTATTTTCGGACGGAGGGAGTATTTAACATTTTTCAAATGCTTGATGAACACTTTTGAAATACTTGTTTAGCAATTCTTCAAATGCTTGATTAACATTTTTTAAGTGCATGATCAACTTTTTTCACACACGCTGTAATTGTTTTGTATATATTTTTATACACATGAGAAACATTTTATGTATAAAAAATTAATATTTTCAGACACTTAAGATATACCAAGTAGGTATCTTTGCCGCTCGTGCAACTTGCATATGACCTCAGATCGTGATAGCTCCAAAACAGAAGCTATTTAGTTCAAAGAGTTTTGTCGTATAATTTATCATTGGAGGTCATCTTGGGGGAGCAAATTGGCATGCGATATGGTAAATAATATTCTAGGGAAAATTCAGTAGCACACAGTTTTGTTTCTCGAGGTTGCGTACGACCTCGGATGAAAATGACCCAAACATCAAAGTTTTTCATTTTGACAACATGGATATTTCTCATGTTGAATTTTTTATTTGAGTCCACCTCAATTATGTTTTTTGCAATGCCAACATCTGGTATCAACATACATCCAAGAGCTGGTGTTACCTAAACCATCTAGAAACACCACCTAAGTCACAAGGTGCCACAAATAAGCCCTGGCGTACTTCTCCTTGATTACCTCACCAACATTTGGTGGAGAACGATCTAGCTTCTTGTTGCCACGAGTACTATACACCGGTTGGGGTATGATCCTTCTTGTCTTGTCTTGTCCACAACTTTGGTTCAACACCAATCAATCTTGCAATCCATTGTTGCCACCCCTCAGACTTCTCCTTCTCGATGAGAGCCCTCCTCTCGATCAGAAGGGTGGTGATAATCGCAAAGTCCTCCAAAGTGACTGTGATCTCACCAAGGGGCAGGTGGAAGTAGTGTGTCTTCGGCCTCCAATGGTCCATGAGGTCGACAAAGTTGTCTAGTTGAGAACGAGTGGCATACCTTTGAAGTTGAGGACAAAGGGGAGAAGATGTAGTCTCCAGAAATAGGGATCGTACCAACTGTCGTACTACATAGGGGCATGAGGATTGTGGCCCCTCATACGCGGAAGTGTTGGCACCTGCACAAAAAAAGCAAGTTGTAGTCACATTATTGATACTTTGAAACAATGACAACAATTAAACAATATAGATAACTATCTCCCTTCTTTTGATGCCATGTCCACGAAGCATGGATTCATACTCATGCTCAAGTCGCGGGTACCTATCATTTTCTGCCATCCTACATAACACATATAACTACGTTAACACAGGCCACAATATCATATATGCCCCAATTTTTTGTGATCATAACTAACAAAACTTCATAGATATCTCTACTACGACTAGAAGTTCATAATAATCACACATATGTGCCACCCAATTTATTAGCCATAGATACTACAGTTAGTTCAATAAAAATCTAAACATACAACTATACAAGTATCATATATGAAAGAAAAGCAGCGAGTGCACGACATCGCGTCTCCTGGAAGCCACTCTAGAAGCGTCCAATATGACTGCTCATTGTTGTCGGGCGTATTGTCCGTTTTAACTCGACTATTTATCATCACATTCCACATGTCCACCCACCACTGGTGGTGCTCCTCCCGATTCTTCACGCCCTTGACCTCTTGATGATCAATATTGCAAGTCGTGAGAAGAATAGATGATTACACCTTTAGGTTTAGCATCACTGCCATTTACTAGAATGGGTTCTCACCTATGGACCCTCATACTTGTCTCCACCTAGTCTAGTGGGGATTGTTGCCTTACTCCAACTTGCTTTGTGATGACCCACAAGTATAGGGTATTGCTTCAAGGGTATTGTTTCACCCGAATTTATTGATCCGACACAAGGGAGCCAAAGAATATTTATGAGTCTGATACATCTCCAACATATCTATAATTTTTTATTGTTCCATGCTATTATATTATCCATCTTGGATGTTTTATATGCATTACTATGCTATTTATATCATTTTTTGGGACTAACCTATTAACCTAGTGCCCAGTGCCAGTTGCTGTTTTTTTCCTTGTTTTTGTCTTTACAGAAAATCAATACCAAACGGAGTCCAAACGGAACAAAACTTTTTGGGGATTTTTTTGGACCAAAAGACACCCAGAAACCTTCTGGAGGAGGTTAGAGGGG
>NC_041383.1:10987371-10990069 GCF_002162155.2 Triticum dicoccoides | reverse complement strand
CTTGATGCTCCTCCAACCCTATTATTTGCTATATAAATACCCAAACATTCCACATATACCGAAGGGCACACCAAAAGTACTTTTTCGCTGCCGCAAGCTTCTGTTCTCATGAGATCCCATCTAGGGGCCTTTTCCGGCACTCCGCTGGAGGGGGATTTGACCACGGGGGTCCTCTACATCAACCTTGCTGCCCTTTTAATGATGTGTGAGTAGTTTACCATAGACCTACGGGTCCATATCTAGTAGCTATATGGCTTCTTCTCTCTCTTTGATTTTCAATACAATGTTCTCCTCGATGTTCTTGGAGACCTATTCGATGTAATCTTATTTTGCGGTGCGTTTGTTGAGATCCGATGAATTGTGGATTTGCGATCAGATTATCTATGAATATTATCTGAGTCTCTTCTGAACTCTTTTATGCATGATTAAGATAGCTTTGTATTTCTCTCCGATCTATTGAATTGGTTTGGCCAACTAGATTGATTTTTCTTGCAATGGGAGAGGTGCTTTGTAGTGGGTTCAATCTTGCGGTGCTCATACCCAGTGACAGAAGGGGACATGACACGTATTGGTATTGTTGTCACTAAAGGATAAAAAGATGGGGTTTATTCATATTGATTGGATCTATCCCTCTACATCATGTCATTTTGCTTAAAGTGTTACTCCGTTCTTGTTAACTTAATACACTAGACGCATGTCGGATAGTAGTCGATGTGTGGAGTAATAGTAGTAGATGCAGGCAGGAGTCGGTCTACTTGCCATAGACGTGATGCCTATGTTCATGATCATTGCCTTAGACATCATCATAACTTTGCACTTTTCTATCAATTGCTCACAGTAATTTGTTTATCCACCATATGCTTTCTTTCAAGAGAGAAGCCTCTAGTGAAAAATATGGTCCCGGATCTCTTTTTATCATATTATTTTCAGATCTATATAATAAAAAATACAAAAATACCTTGCTGCAATTTATTTATCTTTACTTTATTTATCACTTTTACCGATCTTCTACACCTATTTCTATGAGACCTCATCCTTGCAAGTAACTTTGAAGGGATTGACAACCCCTTTTTCGCGCTGGGTGCAAGTATTTGTTTGTTTGTGTAGGTGCAATCATTGGGGACTTGTGTGTACCTCCTACTAGATTGATACCTTGTTTCTTAACTAAGGGAAATACTTATCACTACTTTGATGCATCACCATTTCCTCTTCAAGCAAAAAACCAACACAAGCTGAAGAAGTAGCAGGAAGAATTTCTGGCACCGGTGCCAGGGAGGATCTACATCAAGCCTACCAAGTACCTATCATAAACTCTCATCTCTTGCACTTACATTATTCACCATTTTCCTCTCGTTTTCCTCATCTTTCCCTTTTCATTTGCCTTCTTTCCATTCGTCTTTTCGTTAGCTTTTTGTTTGAGTGCTAGATTGCTTTATTTGCTATCATGGCTAGTATTTCTCTCGCGGCATGTACCCCGGAAAGTGAGGTTCTAAATTTTTAACAAAGGGGAGGAGAGAATTTAAAAGATGCTTGGTATAGAATTTGCGATGCTTAGAATAGACCTACCCATAAGCAATCCACTACAGTACTCTTCGAAAATTTTATGTTGGTGTTACTACTTGCTATAGATTTATGCTAGACACTATTACTGGGGGTAATTTCTTGGGTAGTCACCCTATGGATGCTCTTGATGCTATGGGAAATTTGGTGGGATCACCACCTATCATGATTAATGAAACAACATTATCCTTGGAACATGTGATGCAAAGGCTTGATATTATTGAAAATAAAATTTCTATCATAGAGCATATTCAAAATTTAGATTAAAAGATTCATAATCATATCACTCAATTTGGATCAAAGGTAGAAATCACTTTAAAAACTCTAAAGGGGAAGGGCCTATAATAGATGAGAGGGTAGAAAAAGGTTCCGCTAGGGTTGATAAGTTGGAGGATATTATTACCCATTTAGGTTCTACCTTTGCTTCTATCAAAACTACTCCAAAATTTCTCGCTAATAAAACTACTAAGTTTATCTATGTTACTAAAAATAAGGGTGGATCATCTAGTAAAGGAAATGAGGATCTTAAGATGATAAGTATTTGCCCTAGTTTTATCAATATGATTAAGGAACCTATCCTTACGAGTGATTATCTTGATTTTCTACCTAGGAGTGTGATCATTAAAAAACCTAATGAAATCCCTAGGAGGTACTACTGTGCAATTGAATAATTGAATACCAAAGATGATAATACGTAGATCCATAAAATATGCCTGGCTAGGGGCATAAAACAATAGCGCTTGTTAGGAGGCAACCCAATGTTATTTTTGTTTTTATTTATTTGCTTCTGTTTTTCAATAAATATGAAATTTTACTTATGTTATGATTGTGTTTAAGAGTTTTATTTAATGTTTGTGCCAAGTAGAGCCTTTGGGAGGATCTATGGTTTTAGTTGATTTGATTTTGCTGAAAAACAGAAACTTTTGCCCCTAGTTCTGGAATTTTGTAAATTCACATAAACGTGCTTTTGATATGAATTTTTTACGCAAAATTTATATACAAATTTTGTACTATGTCCTAATGTTTCAGAATTTTTAGAGTTACATAAGTATGGGCAATATTCAGGTCTTCACAGACTGTTCTGTTTTTCACAGATTCTGTTTTCTTTGCACCGTTCTCTTGTTTTGATGAATCTATG
>NC_041383.1:10924947-10987119 GCF_002162155.2 Triticum dicoccoides | reverse complement strand
GGGGGATGAACCATAGTGAAGTTGGAATAAAGTAGATATAATGCTAATATAAAATTGGAATGAGTTTACAACAATACCTAAAGTGGTGATTTGCTTTTATTATACTAATGGAGCTCACGAGTTTTCTATTGAGTTTTATGTTGTGAAGTTTTCAAGTTTTGGGTGAAGTTTCGATGGACTAAGGAATAAGGAGTGGCAAGATCCTAAGCTTGGGGATTCCCAAGGCACCCCAAGGTAATATTCAAGGACAAACAAGCATCTAAGTTTGGGGATGCCCCGGATGGCATCCCCTTTTTTGTCTACAATCCATAGGTAAACTGCTTGAGGCTATAATTTTATTCACTACATGATATGTGTTTTGCTTGGAGCGTCTTGTATTATACGAGTCTTCTCTTTATTTGCTTTTTAGTTTGCCACAGTTATCCTTTCTGTACACACCTTTGGAGAGGGACACACATTAATCAGGAATTTATTAGAATACTCTATGTGCTCCACTTATATCTTTTAGAGCACGATGGTGGTTATATTTTGAAGAAGTTTATGAAATATCATGCTTCACTTAATTATTTTGAGAGTCTTGTAAATGGTATGCCAATTTTCTTAGGTTATGAATTTGGTCGTAATCTGATGGGTATTCAAGAGGGATATAATAAAAACTTTCATGAAGATCATTGAAATATATGAGAAGTTTGAGTCCTTGCATTTGTTTTGAGATATAAATATGGTGATATTAGAGTCATGATAGTTAGTAATTATGGTTTAGTAAGAATACTTGTGTTAAGGTTTCTGATTCCTGAGCATGCACGTATGGGACGAGCGATGGTCTTTTCCTACCAATCTATCCCCCTAGGACCACACACAGTAGTACTTTGCTTTGAGGGCTAATAAACTTTTGCAATAAGTATGTGAGTTTTTTATGACTAATGTTGAGTCCATGGATTATACACATTCTCACCCTTCCACCTTTGCTAGCCACCCTAGTACCGGGCAACTTTCGCCGGCTTATTAAACCCTCCTTATACCTGTCCTCAAAACAGCCACCAAACCTACCTATTATGGCATTTCCATAGCCATTCCGAGATACATTACCATGCTACTTTCACCGTTCCTTTTTATTATGACACATACCATTATTTTCATATTGCTTTGCATGATCATGTAGCTGGCATAGTATTTGTGGCCTGGCCACCGTTCATAATTTCTATGCATGTCATGTTAGATCATTCCACATCCCGGTACACCGCCGGAGGCATTCATATAGAGTCATATCTTTGTTCTAGTATCGAGTTGTAATTCTTGAGTTGTAAGTAAATAGAAGTGTGATGATCATCATTATTAGAGCATTGTCCCATGTGAGGAATATAAAATAAATAAAAAGGAGGCCAAATGAGCCCAAGAAAAAAGAGGCCAAAGTGCACAACAAAAAAAGGGTTGAAAAGAAAAGAAAAAATGAGAGAAAAAGAGAGAAGGGACAATATTACTATCCCTTTCCACACTTGTGCTTCAAATGCACCATGTTCTTCATGATAGAGAGTCTCCTATTTTGTCACTTTCATATATTACTAGTGGGAATTTTCCATCATAGAACTTGGCCTGTATATTCCAATGATGGGCTTCCTCAAATTCCCGAGGTTTTCATGAGAAAGCAAGTTGGATGCACCCCACTTAGTTTTCTTTTGAGCTTTCAGACACTTATAGCTCTAGTGCATCCGTTTTATGGCAATCCCTACTCACTCGCATTGATATCAACTGATGGGCATCTCCATAGCCTATTAATTTGCCTAGTTGATGTGAGAATTTCTTTCTCCTTTTTTGTATACTACCACCTTCTATTCCACCCATAGTGCTATATCCATAGTTCACGCTCATGTATTGCGTGAGAGTTAAAAAAGCTGAAGCATGTTAAAAAGTATGAACCAATTGCTTGGCTTGTCATCGGGATTGTGCATGATAAATACTTTGTGTTAATAAGATGGAGCATGACAAGACTATATTATTTTGTATGGATAACTTTCGTTAGCCATGATATTTGAAAGGACACAATTACTTTTTCGTATGCTTGAAGTATTGTTTTATGTCAATATCAAACTTTTGTTTTGAATCTTATGGATATGAATATTCATGTCACATAAAAGAAAGATTACTTGATAAACATGTTAGGTAGCATTCCACATGAAAAATTCTGTTTTTATCATTTACCTACTCGAGGATGAGTAGGAATTAAGCTTGGGGATGCTTGATATGTATCCAACGTATCTATAGTTTTTGATTGTTCCATGCTACTATATTATCCATCTTGGATGTTTTATATGCATCATTATGCTATTTTATATCATGTTTTGGGACTAACCTATTAACCTAGTGCCAAGTGCGAGTTGTTGTTTTTTTCCTTGTTGTTGTCGTTATAGAAAATCAATACCAAACGGAGTCCAAACAGAATGAAATTTTTTGAGGATTTTTCTTGGACCAGAAGACACCCAGGAACCATCTGGAGGAGGTTATAGGGGCCACCAGATGGCAACAAGCTTGGGAGGCGCGCCCTAGGGGGCGCCCTCCAGGCTTGTGGCCCTCCTGATGCTCCTCCAACCCTAATATTTTCTCTATAAATACCCAAACATTAAACATATACCAAAGGGAACACCAAAAATACATTTTTGCTGCCACAAGCTTCTGTTCTCATGAGATCCCATCTAGGGGCCTTTTCTGGCACTCCACCGGAGGGGGATTTGATCACGAGGGGCTTCTACATCAACCTTGCTGCCCTTCTGATGATGTGTGCGTAGTTTACCACATACCTACTAGTCCATATCTAGTAGCTAGATGGCTTCGTCTCTCTCTTTGATCTTCAATACAATGTTCTCCTCGATGTTCTTGGAGACCTATTCGATGTAATCTTCTTTTGCAGTGCGTTTGTTGAGATCTGATGAATTCTGGATTTGCGATCAGATTATCTATGAATATTATCCGAGTCTTCTCTGAACTCTTTTATGCATGATTAAGATAGCTTTGTATTTCTCTCCGGTCTATTTATTTGGTTTGGCCAACTAGATTGATTTTTCTTGCAATGCGAGAGGTGCTTTGTAGTGGGTTCAATCTCGCGGTGCTCATACCCACTGACAGAAGGGGACATGACACGTATTTGAATTGTTGTCACTAAGGATAAAAATATGGGGTTTATTCATAATGATTGGATCTATCTCTCTACATCATGTCATTTTGCTTAAAGCGTTACTCAGTTCTTGATTACTTAATAAACTAGATGCATGCCAGATAGCGGTCGATGTGTAGAGTAATAGTAGTAGATGCAGGCAGGAGTCGGTCTACTTGTCAGGGACATGATGGCTATGTTCATGATCATTGCCTTAGACATCGTCATAACTTTGCACTTTTCTATCAATTTCTCACAGTAATTTGTTTACCCACCATATGCTTTCTTTCAAGAGAGAAGGCTCTAGTGAAAACTATGCCCCCCAGTTCTATTTTTATCATAAAAGATCTATAAAATCAAAAACACAAAAGTACCTTGCCGCAATTAATTTATCTTTACTTTATTTATCACTTTCACTTATCTTTTATACCTATTTCTATCAGATCTCATCCTTGCAAGTAACCGTGAAGGGATTGACAACCCCTTTTTCATGTTGGGTGCAAGTATTTGTCTGTTTGTGTAGGTGCAATCATTGGAGACTTGTGTGTTCCTCCCACTGGATTGATACCTTGGTTCTTAACTGAGGGAAATACTTATCTCTCCTTTGCTGCATCACCCTTTTCCTCTTCATGGGAAAAACCAACGCAAGCTCAAGAAGTAGCACAAAGCTACTAGAAAAGATCATTACCCCTTGCCTTTTATTGATCAAATGTTAGAAAGATTGTCTAGGCATATAGAATTTTGTTTCCTAGATGGATATTCCGGTTTTCTCAAATACCTATGTCAAAAGAAGATCAAGAGAAAACTACCTTTACTTTCCCTTTTGGAACTTATGCTTATAGACGCATGCCTTTTGGTTTATGTAATGCGCCTGCTACCTTTCAAAGATGTATGACTGGTATATTCTCTGATTTTGATGAAAAGATTGTTAAGGTATTCATGGATGAATTTTCCGTTAATGGGACTTCTTTTGATGATTGCTTAAGCAACCTTGATCAATTTTTGCGGAGATGTGAAGAAAGTAATCATGTCTTGCATTGGGAGAAGTTCCACTTCATGGTGAATGAAGGTATAGTGCTTGGGCATAAATTCTTTGAACGAGGTATTGAACTGGTGATACATCTGCAACGTATCTATAGTTTTTGATTGTTCCATGTTGTTATATTATCATTCTTGGATGTTTTATAATCATTTTCTCGCAAATTTATATCATTTTTGGGACTAACCTATTGACATGGTGCCCAATGTCAGTTGCTGAGTTTTCTTGTTTTTTCCTTCGCAGAAAATCAATATCAAATGGAGTCCAAATGCCACGAAACTTTTTGGAGATTTTTTTGGACCAAAGACATCCAGGGAGTCAAGAGAGCGCATGAGCGGAGGCCCGTGGGGCTCACTAGCCAACAGGTTGCGCCCCAGGCCCCTGGCGCGCCCTGGTGGGTAGTGGAGCCCATGGGAAGCTTCTCCACAGATCCTCGACTCTATAAATACCACAATATTCCAGAAACCCTAGAGGAGTCGATGAAAAAGTGTTTCAGCCGCTGCAAGTTCCAGAGCCACGAGATCCAATCTAGAGCCCTTTTCCGGCGCTCCGCCGGAGGGGAACATGATCATAGAGGGGTTCATCATCCTCACTGGCACTCCTCCGATGATGTGTGAGTAGTTCATCTTAGACCTACGGGTCCGTAGGTAGTAGCTAGATGGCTCTCTCTCTCTCTCTCCCTCCCTCTCTCTCTCTCTCTTTGATCTTTAATACAATGTTCTTTTCAGAGATCTATTTGATGTAACTCTTATATGCGGTGTGTTTGTTGGGATCCAATGAACTGTGAGTTTATGATCGGATCTATTTATTCATATCCATAGATGATTATCATAGCCTCGCATTTCTTCTCCTATATTTAGGTTTTGTTTGGCCAACTTGATTAATTTATGTTGCAATGGGGAGAGGTGCTTTGTAATGGGTTCTATCTTGTAGTGCTCAATCTCAGTGACAGAAGGAGACATGAAACACATGTATCGTTGCTATTAAGGATAAAAAGGTGGGCTCTATTCCTACATGAATAGATCTTGTCTACATCATGTCATTGTTCTTAAGGCATTACTCCATTTCTCCATGAACTTAATACACTAGATGCATGCTGGATAGCGGTCGATGTGTGGAGTAATAGTAGTAGATGCAGGCAGGAGTCGGTCTACTAATCTTGGACGTGATGCCTATATACATGATCATCTTCTTGGATATCGTCATAATTATTTCCTTTTCTATCAATTGCCCAACAGTAATTTGTCTACCCACCATATGCTATTTCCTCGAGAGAAGCCACTAGTGAAACCTATGGCCCAGGGTCTATTTCTCATCATATACTTTCAGATCCGCTAGTGAAACCTACATCCACTAGTGAAACTATTGCGCTGTGGTGTTCTAGGTGGCATGGGTTGTGAAACAATTCCACATTATTCTAAATGAAGGCCAAACTTGTAACTCAAATGTTCACCTCCTCGATCAGATCGTAGAAACTTTATTTTCTTGTTACGATGATTCTCCACTTCACTCTAAAATTCTTTGAACTTTTCAAATATTTGAGACTTGTGTTTCATCAAGTAGATATACCAATACCTACTCAAATCATATGTGAAGGTTAGAAAATAACGATATCTGCCGCGTGCTTCAATACTCACCGGACCGCCTACATCGGTGTGTATTATTTCCAATAAGTCATTAGCTTGCTCCATTGTTCCAGAGAACAGAGTTTTAGTCATCTTGCCCATGAGGCATGGTTCGCAAGTATCGAATGATTCATAATCAAGTGATTCCAAAAGTCCATCTGCATGGAGTTTCTTCATGTGCTTTACACCAATATGACCTAAACGGCAGTGCCAAAAGTCATTATCAACTTTGCATCTTTTGACATCAATATTATGAATATGTGTATCACTACGATCGAGATTCAACAACAATAGACCATTCACTAAGGGTGCATGACCATATATGATGTTACTCATATAAATAGAACAACCATTACTATCTGACTTAAATGAATAAACGGCTCACAATAAATAGGATCCAGATATAATGTTTATGCTCAACGCTGGCACCAAATAACAATAATTGAGGTATAAAACTAACCCTGAAGGTAGATCTAGAGGTAGCGTGCCGACGGCGATCACATCAACCCTAGAACCATTCCCGACGCGCATCGTTACATCGTGTCCTTAGCCAATCTTTGTTTATTTTGTAGCTCCTGTCTCGAGTTACAAATATGAGCAACGGAACCAGTATCAAATACCCATATGCTACTACGAGCATTAGAAAGGAACACATCAACAACATGTATATCAAATATACCTTTGTTCACTTTGCCATCCTTCTTATCTGCCAAGTATTTGGGGCAGTTCTGCTTCGAGTGACCATTTCCCTTGCAGTAGAAGCACTCAATCTCAGGCTTGGGTCTAGATTTGGGCTTCTTCATGGGAGCGGCAACTTGCTTGTCGTTCTTCTTGAAGTTCCCTTTCTTTCCCTTGCCCTTTTTCTTGAAACTGGTGGTCTTATTAACCATCAACACTTGATGCTCTTTCTTGATTTCCACCTTTGCCAATTTCAACATCGCCAAGATCTCGGGAATCGTTTCCATCCTCCCTTGCATATTATAGTTCATCACAAAGCCTTTATAGCTTAGTGGAAGTGACCGAAGAACTCTATCAATAACACACTCATCGGGAAGATCAATTCCCAGCTGAGTCAAGTGGTTGTGGTACCCAGACATTCTGAGTATGTGTTCACTGACAAAACTGTTCTCCTCCATCTTACAACTGAAGAACTTGTTGGAGACTTCATATCTCTCAACTCGGGCATTAACTTGAAATATCAGTTTCAGCTCTTGGAACATCTCATATGCTCCGTGGCATTCAAAATGCTTTTGAAGTACTGGTTCCAAGCCGTAAAGCAAGGCACACTGAACTATCAAGTAGTCATCAGTTCCTTGCCAGACGTTTCACAACAACTGCTTCAGCTCCTGCAGGAGGTCTGTCACTGATGTCTACTACACAACCTTCTTCTTGTAGATGTTGTTGGGCCTCCAAGTGCAGAGGTTTGTTAGGACAGTAGCAAATTTCCCTCGAGTGGATGACCTAAGTTTTATCAATCCGTAGGAGGCATAGGATGAAGATGGTCTCTCTCAAGCAACCCTGCAACCAAATAACAAAGAGTCTCTTGTGTCCCCAACACACCCAATACAATGGTAAATTGTATAGGTGCACTAGTTCAGCAAAGAGATGGTGATACAAGTGCAATTTGGGTAGTACATATGAGTATTTGTAATCTGAAATTATAAAAACAGCAAGGTAACAAGTGATAAAAGTGAGCGTAAACAGTATTGCAATGCTAGGAAACAAGGCCTATGGTTCATACTTTCACTAGTGCAAGTTCTCTCAACAATAATAACATAACTGGATCATATAACTATCCCTTAACATGCAACAAAGAGTCACTCCAAAGCCACTAATAGCGGAGAACAAATGAAGAGATTATGGTAGGGTACGAAACCACCTCAAAGTTATCCTTCTTGTTCTATCTATTCAAGAGTCCGTAGTAAAATAACATGAAGTTATTCTTTCCGTTTGATCTATCGTAGAGTTCATACTAGAATAACACCTTAAGACACAAATCAACCAAAACACTAACGTCACCTAGATATTCCATTGTCACCTCAAGTATCCGTGGGCATGATTATATGATATGCATCACACAATCTCAGATTCATCTATTCAACCAACACAGAGTACTTCAAAGAGTGCCCCAAAGTTTCTACCGGAGAGTCAAGACGAAAACGTGTGCCAACCCCTATGCATAGATTCCCTAGGTCACGGAACCCGCAAGTTGATCACCAAAACATACATCAAGTGAATCACGTGAATATCCCATTGTCACCACAGATAAGCATGGCAAGACATACATCAAGTGTTCTCAAATCCTTAAAGACTCAATCTGATAAGATAACTTCAGAGGGAAAACTCAATCCATTACAAGAGAGTAGAGGGGGATAAACATCATAAGATCCAACTATAATAGCAAAGTTCGCGATACATCAAGATCGTATCACCTCAAGAACACGAGAGAGAGAGATCAAACACATAGCTAATGGTACATACCCTCAGCCCCGAGGGTGACCTACTCCCTCCTCGTCATGGAGAGCACCGAGATGATGAAGATGGCCACCGGTGATGGGTTCCCCCTTGTTGGTGTCAAAACCGGTGGATCTCGGGTAGGGGGTCCCGAACTGTGCGTCTAGGCGGATGGTAACATGAGACAAGGGACACGATATTTTACCCAGGTTCGGGCCCTCTTGATGGAGGTAAAACCCTACGTCCTGCTTGATTGATATTGATGATGTGGGTATTACAAGAGTAGATCTACCACGAGATCAAGGAGGCTAAACCCTAGAAGCTAGCCTATGGTATGATTGTTGTTCGTCCTATGGACTAAAGCCATCCGGTTTATATAGACACCGTAGAGGGCTAGGGTTACACAGAGTTGGTTACAATGGTAGGAGATCTACATATCCGTATTGCCAAGCTTGCCTTCCACGCCAAGGAAAGTCCCACTCGGACACGGGACGAAGTCTTCAATCTTGTATCTTCATAGTCTTGGAGTCCGGCCAATGATGATAGTTTGGCTATCCGGACACCCCCTAGTCCAGGACTCCCTCAGTAGCCCCTGAACCAGGCTTCAATGACGACGAGTCTGGCGCGCATATTGTCTTCGGCATTGCAAGGCGGGTTCCTTCTCCGAATAATTTACAGAAGATTGTGAACACCAGGATAGTGTCCGGCTCTGCAAAATAAATTCCACATACCTTCGTAGAGAGAATAATATTTACACAAGTTCAATCTGCTGACATGTTTTGTGGCGTGACGTCACACCACTACCAAGCCTTTACTCGAATTGTTTTTATTGTACCACCTCAGCGCGTTTAGCGAAGCGGTTTCCTTGGCACGTCTTGTCAAAGCAGAGATCGTGTTCCCCTTATTCCGGGATTCCCATCAATACGGACGTGGGTAACCCAACCGCGCCATTGATTGCGGCGCTTGGGAGGTAAGCGAGTTTCATCAGGCCAGTGGGGACGCATAGTTTCGTCCGCCCATATAAGGGGATAAAGATCCAACCCTTTCACCTACGCCTTCTTCCTCCTTTGCTTATCCATCTCCGCGAACTCGAGCTCCAGCGCCCAAGTCCGCACATCTCACCTCAGCCTTCTCCAACTATGTCCGGAGCGGGAGGCAAGTGGATGGCCTCCTCCGTTATGGAGGGGCATATCCAGAAGCTGCGTAGGGCCGGATATCTGTCCAGCAACATCGCGCATCGGCTCCCCGACGAGGGAGAGCTCATCCCCACCCCCAGGCCCCATGAGAGGGTAGTATTTCTTTCCCATTTCCTCCACGGACTGGGCTTCCCACTCCATCCCTTTGTCCGGGGTCTCATGTTCTACTACGGCCTGGATTTCCATGATCTGGCCCCGAATTTCATCCTCAACATCTCGGCTTTTATCGTCGTGTGTGAGGCCTTCCTCTGCATCCAGCCCCACTTCGGCTTGTGGCTCAAGACCTTCAGTGTCAAGCCGAAGGTTGTGAAGGGCAACCAAGCGGAGTGCGGAGGCGCCATGGTGGGCAAGATGCCCAGCGTTACTTGGCTCGAGGGCACCTTCGTGGAAACCATTAAGGGGTGGCAATTGGGGTGGTTCTACATCACCGAGCCGCGTGACCCTGAATGGGCAGCGGCCCCCGAATTCAGATATGGCATCCCCATACGGCTCACCTCCTGGAAAGAGAGTGGCCGGACATGGGGTGATTCGGAGGAGCTGACCGGACTTCAAGCCTGCATCCAAAAGCTAGTGAACAAGAAGCTCAAGCTTGTCAACGTAGTCCAGGTCATGCTCATCCGCCGGATTCTCCCGTGCCAACAACGGGACTTCAATATGTGGGAGTTCGATCCGGCGCAGCACCAGACTTTGAGCGGGCTCTTCGACACTACTTACGAAGAGGCCTGGAGGGTGCTGTTTAAGGGCGCCGAGGCTCCCGCATCCGCTACCGAAGATCGCGGATTCAGCTCCCAGCGTCCGGCTAGTGAGGTAAGCGATTTTGCCCTTTACGGGACACTTGTTTTCCATAGTTTGACTCTATGCGGGATCTAAACTCCCCCTCCTTTGACAGGACTGGCTGAAGAAGGCCGAACAAACTATCTGTCCGGCCCCATTGCCAGAAGACCCAGCGGACGCCCGCTTAACGGGGCTGCTGGCTCCGGCACCCCACGTGGTGCCGGAGAAGAAGGCCAAGAAGAAGGCCACGGACACTCGAAAGAGTTCCCGTTTTCAGGTGTCAACGGACGATGACTCCGAGGCAGACTCCTCCCACAAAGGCAAGGAGGAGAAGAAGGAGGCCTCTCCCCCAGCGGGGGGAGGGAAGAAAAGGAAGGCTTCCCCAACGAGGGAGGCCGAAGGGTCCAAGAAGGGAAGGACTCTTCCCTCGGACTGCTCTGCCAACGCCGGCGATGACGACGAGGATTGGCCTCCAAGGGCCAAGCCTCTGGCGAGATCGTAAGTATCCGGACTCCCGAATAACTTCATGGTTTTTCTTTTCGCCACATGGTGTCTTTCTAATGCCGCATACAACCCTGCAGTCCGCCCAAGGATGATGTTCCCGCTTCGTCGAGCGGGTCCTTGGGTGCGTCAGATATGGATTCTCTTCCGACCGCCTCCACCCCCCGTGATGCGGACGATGCCGAGGTGAGATCCCGGGAAGGGACCCGCCAGGAGGAGGAGGCCCCGGAGGTGCCGCAGGGCAACCTCCCGGACTTTGCACCGGACTCCGCCCCGGAACCTGTAGTGGCTCTGGAATCCGGCGGGTGGCCCCTTCGTAAGAATGGCAAGACCATGACGCCGGCGGCCTCCGTCCAACCGGAGGCGCCGGATAGCTTGCTGGAGGCACTCAACGGCGCCTCCATCGAAGAGGAACACCGCACTGTCATGAGTGCGGTGATTCAGAAGGTTCATCTCGCCAAGAGCGGGCTGACCGAAGCCTGCAGCAGCCTTCTAACAGGCTTTGAGGTAAGAATTTTGATATATGTAAAATAGTACCGCATAGACAGTAGCCCCTGATGCTCGGTTCGGTATTCGGAAAGAAAAGCTGGACTGAGGATCTAAAAAGATATACGCAGGAGTCATATAAAAAATATGTCAATATGGGATTGCAGGCTGTGCTGCTGACCTCTGCCGCCCTGACTGCGGAGGTCAATACTTTGAAGCAAAGCCTCGAGCGGTCCGAGAACAAGCTCGGCCGTGCCAAGAAGCAGCTCGAGGATGAGGAAGGTGAGTAACACCTTATTAAAATTGTACCTTACAGAAAAGGATTTGGTTGCAAGAAGGATGACAAGGATAACATGGGTATTGCAGGGGCCACGAACGAGGTGGCGACCCTGAAGGAGGCGGTGTCCGCGGCCGAACGTAATGCGGCCGCGGAGCGCGCCAAGCGAGAGAAGCAGGAGGCGCGGGTGGCGGAGGTACAGCAAGAGCTCCAGGCTCTCGTGAAAAAACATGAGAGTTTGGAGCGTGACTCGAAGACTCGAGAGTCCGAGCTTGCATCAGCTCTTGAGAGTGCCAAAGCCGCTAAGGCCGAAGCCTACAAGGCCCTCCAGGAAATAGAGGCGGTGAAGAAAATAGCGGCGAATAAGGCATTTTTCATGCAAAGTAAGCATGTGAGTGTGAATTACCTATCACTTACCCGAATTCGGAGCTCTCCAGGAGCGTTCGCACATCTGCCCCGCAGCGTGTCCGATGCTGCCGCTTTCTATAGGGCCGAGGAGGGGAGCTCGACGGAGAAGGTCTTCTGGTCTCAGTATGCTGAGGCCGGACATCCGGTGCCCCTTAGCGACCAGCTGAAGCAGCTGGTCGAGCTCCACAAGGTGGCCGAACAGGCCATGAAGGGCCTCATAGTTCGGCTGTGGCCTAAGGAGGCCATGCCTGGGAGCTATTTCGGCCTGGTGCGGCGGCTGGTGGATGCGTGTCCATGGGTTGAAGTCATCAAGCACTCCGCCTGTATTGAAGGTGCCCGTCGGGCCCTTGCCCGCGCAAAGGTGCAATGGGGCAAGATGGATGCAGAGAAGCTTGTGACGGACGCAACACCGCCGGGCAAGGAGTATCGCACACCCAAGATGTATTATAAGAGTGTCCTGAAGGGTGCCCGCATTATTGCGGGTGAGTGCTCCAAAGATGTAATATTTGAGTAGACTCACATTTTGTTATCCTGTGTGCTGAAAACATTGTTCATATGCGCTAAGCAACGCTTGTTAATTTAAAATATTACCTTCTGTGTGGCCGTTTATCAAATCTGAGAGATGGCAAGTCGTCGGCTTCAGCGCCCATGCCACGAGTGCTGGGGTGTTCGGGATAAATTTTGAGCACTCTTGTTCCCATTTTTGGGTCCATCTAGGGAGGCGCTCAACACAACGAACAAGGCAACCGGACTTATAATGCTTGAACACTCTCACTTAGCCATATAATTCTATAATTTTAAATTTCGGCAAAGCCCCTAGTGTTCGGAAGGCCGAATTTGGGGCGCTATCCACGCCTGGGCCGGACAAAGCCGGTTCCTCGCTCTAAGCGGCATAAGTCTTTAGGGACTCGAAAAAACCTCTCGAACAGCGACCGGCTCGCGCCTCATCATGACGGTCAGTTTTAGCTTTCTCCACTAAGGCGCTCGCCCAGCTCAACTGGGGCGCAATCGCAGTGGTTCTCCGGGTGCTACCTTAGCCGATACAATGGAACGTAAGGTACCAAAACATGGGAGTCGGGCAAACCCAACTATTGACCCAAGACATGATTCGGAGCCGATGCATATAATGCTATAAGTTCGGGGTGCCGCACTTGTGAAAGTGTTCGGACTTATCACACCATGATGCGGGAAGCATAAGCCCCTAGTGTATTTAGCCGTACCAAAGTGTACGGATGCAACATGTCATATATGTATAAGAAAGAAATGCAATTGTAAGCGAAAAGGTGCTGCATTGTTTATTCAAGAAATACTGCTGTGAATGCAGAATGATACAAATGGTGCGATAAGCAAGGGATGGGACTATTAAACATGTCCCCCTCCAGGGGTAGGCTGCGGAATGGTGTATAAAACAGATTTAATGCTCGTAATGGAGACCACCTGGATATTCGTCATAGCCTTTCTCCTTCCCTGGCTGTTGCATCGTGAGTTCGGCAGGTCTACTGCCAGACAGGGTCTCTGATGAACGGAGTCCTGTGGGTAAAAAAGAAGAAAAAGAGAGAAAAAAAAGAACAACACACTTGAGAGCCCCTGATGTGGTCAAGCCGCATTCTGGGCCTATCGTGGTCGTGCCCCTCCCCCTATGCCCATGGTATCTCCAGAGCGTAATGATGTACGCGAAGGACCTGTCTTGAAATTTTGCAGGGGCTGGGGTTGGGGACGCACTGCTACACGTGCTCGGAACGTGCCAAGTGGTCTTGTTGTAGGTTACTCCAGGCGCGTTTAGCCGTGTCCGGTCGCTTAACGGCCGGACTCGAGAATTGCCTTAAGAGGTTGCACTGTACTTCTGCCGCGAGAGCCGCTGTATGTTCCTCCGTTCGGAGATCCGTTGACCGTGATGACTCCTTGAGGGCCTGGCATCTTGAGCTTGAGGTATGCGTAGAGCGGCACCACGTTGAACTTTGCAAACGCGGTACGTCCGAGCAGAGCATGATAGCCACTGCGGAACGGAACTATGTCGAAGGTTAACTCCTCGCTTCGGAAGTTATCCGGGGATCCGAAGACCACTTCCAGTGTAACTGAGCCTGTACAATTGGCCTCTACACCTGGTATGATGCCTTTAAAGGTCGTCTTTGTAGGTTTAATCCTTGAGGGGTCTATGCCCATTTTGCACATTGTATCCTGATAAAGCAGGTTCAGGCTGCTGCCGCCGTCCATCAGGACTCTGGTGAGGTGAAATCCATCGATGATCGGGTCTAAAACCAATGCGGCGAATCCGCCGTGGCGGATGCTGGTGGGGTGGTCCCTTCGATCAAAAGTGATCGGGCAGGAGGACCATGGATTGAACTTCGGGGCAACTAGCTCCATCGCGTATACATCCCTGAGTGCACGCTTCCGCTCCCTTTTGGGTATGTGGGTTGCGTATATCATGTTCACCGTCCGCACTTGTGGGGGAAACCCTTCTGTCCTCTATTGTTCGGCGGTCGGGTCTCTTCCTCGTCATTGCTATGCAGCCCCTTGTCGTTGTTTTCGGCAATTAACTTGCCTGCTTGCTTGAATACCCAACAGTCCCTGTTGGTGTGGTTAGCTGGCTTTTCGGGGGTGCCATGTATCTGGCACGAGCGGTCGAGTATTCGGTCCAAATTGGACGGACCCGGAGTAGTTCTTTTGAATGGCTTTTTCCGCTGACCGGGTTTAGAGCCTCTGAATCCGGCATTGACTGCCGTATCCTCACTATTGTCGCTGTTAATGCGGCGTTTGTTTTTGTTGCGACGCGACCTGCCATTGCGGTCCTTGATATCCGGACTGCCAGAATTTTTGCTGAGGTTGTTGCTGCGGGCTAGCCAGCTGTCCTCACCCGCGCAGAAGCGGGTCATGAGTGATGTGAGGGCTGCCATGGATTTCGGCTTTTCTCGTCCTAGGTGCCGGGCAAGCCACTCGTCGCGGATGTTATGTTTGAAGGCCGCGAGGGCCTCCGCATCCGGACAGTCGATGATTTGATTTTTCTTAGTTAGGAACCGTGTCCAGAATTGTCTGGCCGATTCGTCTGGCTGCTGAATTATATGGCTTAGGTCGTCAGCGTCTGGTGCTCGCACATACATGCCTTGGAAGTTATCGAGGAATGCGGCTTCCAGGTCTTCCCAACTCCCGATTGACTCTGCTGGCAAGCTGTTAAGCCAATGCCGAGCTGGTCCTTTAAGCTTGAGTGGGAGGTATTTGATGGCGTGAAGATCATCACCGCGGGCCATGTGGATGTGAAGGAGATAGTCTTCGATCCAAACCGCAGGGTCTGTTGTGCCATCATAAGATTCAATATTCACGGGTTTAAACCCTTCGGGGATTTGATGATCCATTACTTCATGTGTGAAGCATAGTGGGTGTGCGGCGCCTCTATATTGGGCGATATCACGACGAAGTTCAAAAGACCTTTGTCTACTGTGTTCGGCCCTGCCGGACTTACTGTGTCCGGCGCGACGGTTGTCATCACGTATCATGGGGCGCCCACGCGATCCATAGATCGATCTTGATTGTCTTGCCTTATCCTCCAATATATCTCGCAAGTCCAGAGTGTTCCCCTGTGGCCTTGTGCTTTTCGAGCGATGCCGGGGTACGGTTCTAGTGGAGGGCCTGGAGGCCTCTCTGTCGCGGCCACGGGGTGGTCGGTCAGCCGTATTGTCTGCTGGTGATGCAGGTTCATATGCCTCCTCTAATCAGGGGAGAAGCTTGTGTTTAGGGTAGCTTTTGGAGGGGCGTTCGAGCTCATGCTCTTCGGCCGCAAGGACTTCAGTCCATCTGTCGGCTAGCAGATCTTGATCAGCTCTAAGCTGCTGCTCCTTTTTCTTGAGGCTGTTTGCCGTGGCCATAAGCCTGCGTTTAAAACGCTCTTGTTCGGCGGGATCCTCAGGCACGACGAATTCGTCGTCGTCGAGGCTTGCCTCATCTCCGGAGGGAGGCATGTAATTCTCTACCTCTTCGTCTGCTGCTCTCTCATGAGGGCTGGCATCTCCGTCCTCCTGTGCTGAATCTTGCTGGAGGGGGTTGTCTTCGGCACTGTCTGGGGTGTTATTATCTCCAGTGCCGGAATCTCCATTCTTGTTGTGACGGGATTTAGAGCGGCGCCGCTGACACCGACGCTTGGACTGTTTCTTGGAGGGGTCATCCTCCGCTGTTCCTTCGCCATTCCCATCCTTTGGGATATCCACCATGTATATGTCATATGATGAGGTGGCTTTCCAGTGCCCAGTAGGCGCTGGTTCTTGGTCGTCTCCGGCATCGTCGTCCATACCGTCGATGTCTTCGGAGTCGAAGTCTAGCATGTCGGTTAGATCGTCGACAATGGCTACTAAGTGGGTGGTGGGTGGGCTTTGAATTTCTTCGTCGTCCGCATCTCAACCGTCCTGACCGCAGTCCGGCCAGGGCTCTCCTGATAACGAGAGATACTTTAGCGAACTCAAGATGTCGCCGAAAGGTGAGTGTTGAAAGATGTCCGTAGCGGTGAATTCCATGATCGGCGCCCAATCGGATTCGATTGGAGGGGGCGCGGGAGGTTCGGAGTCATGCGAGGAGTCCAACACCTCGGAGTCACGAGCTTCGTGAGGGACAAGGTCAGTGTTCGGCTCCATCGCCGTAGAGGTTGCAGCCCTCGAGGCGGTGTCTAGCCACCCGTCCTCGATCTGCGCAGCCGGCTCCGAATAGAGGATCGGAGCGGACTTGTGTGCGGCCTCTAGGGCACTGTCCGGCTGCAGAGCTAAATCATGCCCATCGTGACAGTGCAGCGCGCTCGGCTGTGGCTCGAACCCATCGAAGATCAAGTCTCCACGGATGTCAGCCGTGAAGTTCAAACTTCCAAACCTGACCTGACGGCCAGGGGCGTAGCTTTCGATCTGCTCCAGATGGCCAAGCGAATTGGCCCACAGTGCAAAGCCGCCGAATACGAAGATCTGTCCGGGGAGAAAGGTCTCACCCTGGACTGCATCGTTGTTGATGATCGAAGAAGCCATCGAGCCTATCGGTGACAACACAGAGGAACTCTCAATGAAAGCACCAATGTCGGTGTCAAAACTGGCGGATCTCGGGTAGGGGGTCCCGAACTGTGCGTCTAGGCGGATGGTAATAGGAGACAAGGGATACGATGTTTTACCCAGGTTCGGGCCCTCTTGATGGAGGTAAAACCCTACGTCCTGCTTGATTGATATTGATGATGTGGGTATTACAAGAGTAGATCTACCACGAGATCAAGGAGGCTAAACCCTAGAAGCTAGCCTATGGTATGATTGTTGTTCGTCCTATGGACTAAAGCCATCCAGTTTATATAGACACCGGAGAGGGCTAGGGTTACACAGAGTCGGTTACAATGGTAGGAGATCTACATATCCGTCTTGCCAAGCTTGCCTTCCACGCCAAGGAAAGTCCCATCCGGACACGGGACGAAGTCTTCAATCTTGTATCTTCATAGTCTTGGAGTCTGGCCGATGATGATAGTTCGGCTATCCGGACACCCCCTAGTCCAGGACTCCCTCACCCCTCCGGCAGTGTGCCGAAAAGGGCTCCCGAGAGGTTTTTGGTGGCTACAGAGGCTTGCGGCGGCAGAACCACAAATCTATTTTGATCCCCGAAGGTTTTAGGGTATATGGACTTATATAGGCGAAAGAAGTCGGTCAGGGGAGCCATGAGGGGCCCACGAGGGTGGACCTGGGCGCGCCCCCTGCCTCGTGGCCTCCTCGAAGCTTCCCTGACTTCAGCTCCACGTCTCCTAGATCACATTTGTTCCAAAAATCACGCTCCCGAAGGTTTCATTCCGTTTGGACTCCGTTTGATATTCCTTTTCTCCAAAACACTGAAATAGGCAAGAAAATAACAATATGGGCTGGGCCTCCGGTTAATAGGTTAGTCCCAAAAATAATATAAAAGTGCTTAGTAAAGCCCATAAACATCCAAAACAGATAACATAATAGCATGAATGCTTCATAAATTATAGATACGTTGGAGACGTATCAGTCACCTAGCGGTGCATCGAGGACATAATTTTTCTATGCAGCAATGATGATAATCCTCAAGTTACGGACCCAGTCTGTGTAGTTGCTACCATCATCTTTCAACTTAGCTTTCTCTAGGAACGCATTAAAATTCTACGGAATAGTAGAACGGGCCATTTATCTATAACATAGATTCGGAAAGACTATTAGGACTAAGTTCATGATAAGTTTAAGTTCAATTAATCAAATTACTAATGAACTCCCACTTAAATGAACATCCCTCAAGTTATCTAAGTGATACATGATCCAAATCAACTAACCCATGTCCGATCATCACGTGAGATGGGGTAGTCATCAACGGTAAACATCTTCATGTTGATCATATCTACTATATGTCTCATATTCGACCTTTCGGTCTCCAGTGTTATGAGACCATGTCTGTACATGCTAGGCTCGTCAAGTTTAACCCAAGTATTCTGCATGTGCAAAACTAGCTTACACCCGTTGTATGCGAACGTATAGTCTATCACACCCGATCATCACAAGGTGCTTCGAAACTACGAACTTTAGCAACGGTGCATAATTGGGGAGAACACTTTTATCTTGAAATTTAGTGAAGGGATCATCTTATGATGCTACCTTCGTTCTAAGCAAAATAAGATACATAAAGGATAAACATCACATGCAATCAAAATATGTGACATGATATGACCATCATCATCTTGTGCTTTTGATCACCATCTCCAAAGCAACGGCATGATCTCCATCGTCCCCGGTGTGACACCTTGATCTCCATCGTTGCGATGGGGTCATCTCGCCAACTATTTCTTCTACAACTATTGCTAACGCAAGCGATAAAGAAAAGCAATTACGTGGCGCTTAAAGACTGACACACGGGTCATACAATAATTTAAAGACAACCTAAGGCTCCTGCCAGTTGTCGATATTACAAAACATAATCATCTTATACATTAATGTATATCACATCACATCTTGACCATATCACATCACAACATACACTGCAAAAACAAGTTAGACATGTTCTACTTTTTTGTTGCAAGTTTTATGTGGCTGCTACGGGCAACTAGCAAGAACCATTCTTACCTACGTAAAACCACAATGGTGATTATCAAATTTGCTGTTTTAACCTTCTGCAAGGACCGCCATAGTCAAAATTGATTCAACTAAAGTGAGAGAAATAGACACCCGCCAGCCACCTTCTGCAAAACAAGTTGTATGTTAATTGGTGGAACCAGTCTCATGTACGCGGACATGTAAGGTTGATACGGTCCATTTCATCCCACAATACCACCGAATCAAAATAAGACGTTGGTGGTAAGCAATATGAATGTCACCACCCACAACTCCTTTGTGTTCAACCCGTGCATATCATCTATGCATAGAGCTGGCTCATGATGCCACTGTTGGGGAATGTTGCATGGAAAACAAAATATTTTCTACGCACATGCATGATCTATCCATGGAGATGCATATCTATGATAGGGGGAGAGCATCTACATACCCTTGTAGATCGCTAAGCGGAAGAGTTTATCAACACGGTTGATGTTGTTGTACACCTTCACTATCCGTCCCAATCTAGTACCGAACGTACGGCACCTCCGCGTTTAGCACATGTTCAGCTCGATGACGTCCTCGCCACCTTAATTTAGCAAGCGGGGAGAAGTAGTAGATGATTTCCAATAGCACGACAACATGGTGATGGTGGTGGTGAACTTGTTCCCGCAAGGCTTCGCCGTGCACTGCCAAAGTACTTGACGAAGGATGAAACCGGGGAAGAGGGGCGCCTCACACGGCTCAATCTCATTACTGGCAAGTCTCTTTACTTGTTTCGTAATACATCATCCCGCAACTAACTCCTTAGTCAGCTTGCTTGCAATCTTCCTGTGATGCTGTATTACCGAGAGGGCCCAGAGATACCTCTTCATCATACGGAGTGACAAATCCCAGTCTTGATCCATGCCAACTCAACAAACACCTTCAGAGATACCTGTAGAGCACCTTTATGATCACCCAGTTACGAAGCGATTTTTGATACACATAAAGTATTCTTCCGGTGTCCGGGAATTGCTTGATCTCATGGTCGAAGAAACGTGTACTTGACATTAAGAAGGCAGTAGCAATAAACTGAACAATCATATGCTATGCTAATGAATGTGTCTTGTCCATCACATCATTCTCCTAATGATGTGATCCCGTTATCAAATGACAACACATGTCTATGGCTAGGAAACCTTAACCATCTTTTGATCAACGAGCTAGTCTAGTAGAGGCTCACTAGGGACTCGATATTTGTTTATGTATCCACACATGTATTTAAGTTTTCGGTCAATACAATTCTAGCATGAATAATAAACCTTTATCATGAATAAGGAAACATAATAATAACAACCTTATTATTGCTTCTAGGGCATATTTCCATGAACTCCTCTGACGATCGTCGGGGCCTCCTCAACGGCAATCGTCGGGGCCTCCTCACTGGCGATCATCAGGGCCTCCTAGCCGGCGATCGTCGGGGCTCTCACCAGCGATCGTCGGGGACTCCTCTGGCGATCATCGGGGCCTCCTCACCGGCGATCATCGAGGACTCCTCCGGCGATCGTCGCGGCCTCCTCATCGGCGATCGTCGGGGCTCGCCTTTTTTTCGTTGTTTGCATGATATTTCTTATTTTTTTCTTTTTTTCTCTCACCACATGTCTATATTTTTTATACACGTATCAAATACACAATTCACATTTTTTATAATATATGTTTTTATACCAATTTTTTCATACACATTGTATATTTTTGTATACATGCATCTAAAACATTTTATACACATCCAATTTTTTCATACACATTGTACATTTTTGTATACATCCATTTTTGTATACATGCAGAAGGAAAACGAGTGCCGGCGTGTGGTGGAGCAGCGCGCGTGGAGGAGATAGAGGCGTCGGCAGGGGCACGACATCGAGGCGGGAGCGTGGAGGAGGGCAGCGTCGGCAGGGGCACGCCATCGAGGTAGGTGCGTGGAGGAGAGCAGCGCCGGCAGGGGCACGACGTCGAGGAGCGGATGCATCGAGGCAGCTTGGCGGCGTCGGAGAGGGAATGGTGGAGGAAGATGGGGGGAGGAAGAAGGGGGTATAAATACCTCGAGCTTTAGTCCTGGTTGGTGGCTACAACCGTAACTAAAGGCCCCCCTTTAGTCCCGGTCAGAGCCACCAACCGGGACTAAAGCTAAAGTTCAGTAGCGCAAAGGGCGGGAATGCTTAGTCCTTCATTCTCGGTTGGTGGCTGCGACCGAGAATAAAGGGGGCCCTTTAGTCCCGCTTTGTGCCACCAACTACCGGGACAAACCTAGCTATTTCAAGCTTTTAAATAATGTTTTAATCAAAAACAGATTATGTTTAGCTCTTTTAGTTTTATACCTTTTTACTTTGGTTTAATTATTTTAGTTTATGTTTGTTCTTAATCTTTTGCCAAATTATATTATGTTAATTCTAAATTAATATTATTTTGATCATAACTAGAGTTTTGTAAAAAGCTTTTTAGTTCATACTTTTTTCTATTAAAGAATATTATGAAATATTTTTTTAACCTGATAATGTTGTATTTTCTTTTCTGTTAAGTTATTAGTTTAGTATTATGTTTTGTTTTCTATTTGCTTTTTCTTATTGTTTTCTTTATTGCTTTATTCAGTGATTGTATTTTGATTGCTAGAATGCTTGCTAGAGTGAATGCTTATATGAATGCAATGTGATTATATAGATTTTCATCAGATAGTGACACCTAGTTCAATAAAGTTATTTTTCATAGGTACCATTGTCGCAACATTTCGCATTTAAGGGCCAACATCAGGTGGTGGTTTCTCAATATGTTTTTGAAAATATTACACAAGGCGATCAATGTTGTCAAAATCTTTCTTATGGAATCTAAAGCCCTTTGGGTATAACCCAACATACCCATGATGTGGGTTTGTACTCTTGATGTAAGATAATATAAAGGTGCATGGATGTTCATGAGATATGCCAAAACAATAGACTATTCTCATATGATTGTCTAATTTCTTATCCCTCAACATATCATCAACTTTCCCTTTCAACCCTTTCGTGAATTTGCGATAAGAGGGCATGCTTTTAAGGTGGCCTGCCATTGGATCCACATATCTGTCTATTATGCATAGTTGCATAAGGAAAGAAACATACATTTACCAAAAAATAAATTGGATGCCAATCTTGCCAGTGAATACATCGCTTTCATGTAACTACAGTGATTTTCTAGATCAAAGCCATCATCAGAATAGTTGTGGTGCATAACTATGGTTTTCAACCCAAAGTCAAAGGTGCAAATTATTCGGTTATCTTGTATATGACGAACAGTTACTTGAACAATCCTACCATCTGATATGTTGAAAGGATCGAGAATAGGTGTCCAAAGGGGGGGGGGTGATTAGACCCTCAAAAAATAAAGTATGCAGTTTTTAAGTTTTTCAAGTTGAGGTGGTAGATTAACACATTTTTAAGCATGCACAATAAAATTCAAGCAAACATGCAAAGAGTATATGAGCAGCGGAAAGTAAAGCACGCAACTTACAATAAAGTAAAGGGATGGGATTGGAGTGTGCAAACGCAATTGGAGACACGGATATTTTGGGCGTGGTTCCAATAGGTGGTGCTATCATACATCAACGTTGGTGGAGACTTCAACCCACGAATGGTAACGGTTGCGTGAGTCCATGGAGGGCTCCACCCAAAAAGGATCCACAAAGAAGCAACCTTGTCTATCTCACCATGGCCATCGCCCATGAAGGACTTGCCTCACTAGGGTAGATCTTCACGAAGTAGGCGATCTCCTTGCCCTTACAAACTCCTTGGTTCAACTCCACAATCTTGACGAAGGCTCCCAAGTGACACCTAACCAATCTAGGAGACACCACTCTCCAAAAGGTAATAGATGGCGTGTTGATGATGAACTCCTTGCTCTTGTGCTTCAAATGATAGTCTCCCCAACACTCAACTCTCTCTCACAGATTTGGCTATGGTGGAAAGATGATTTGAGTGGAAAGCAACTTGGGGAAGGCGAGAGATCAAGATTCTTGTGGATGGAATGGAATATCTTGGTCTCAACACATGAGTAGGTGGTTCTCTCTCAGAAAATGAATGTTCGAAGTGTAGGCATGTTCTGATGGCTCTCCTCACGAATGAAGAGTGGGTGGAGGGGTATATATATCCTCCACACAAAATCTAGTCGTTACACACACACTCCCAAACTCGGTGGGACCGAATGGTAAAACTCGGTCAGACCGATACGGGTCAAAATGTGAACACTAGAGTTTTCGATGGGACCGACAAGGTCAACTTGGTGGGACCAATGTTCAAGGCTTAGGGTAAAACCTCAACTCGGTTTGACCGATTACTCAAAATCGGTGGGACCGATTTTAGTAATAAGCAAACTAAGTATTGGTCAAGCAAACTCGGTGGGACCGGCCGAACAAAATCGGTGAGACCGAAATTGTTGCAATAGGTCACAAAGAATTCGCAAGCCCATCTCGGTGAGACCGAGATCCCATCGGTAAGACCGAACTGGTTAGGGTTTGGCAGTGGCTGTATCAGATGAAACTCGGCGGTGCCGGATAGATCAAATCGGTGGGGCCGAGTTTGACATTTAGGTTTAGGACATATGTGGATGTGAGAAAGTGGTTGAGGGTTTTGGAGCATGTCACTAAGCACTTTGAGCAAGCAAGCCATTAAGCAACACCTCATCCCCTTTTAATAGTATTGGCTTTCCTATGGACTCAATGTGATCTTGGATCACTAAAATGAAAATGTAGAGTCTTGAGCTTTTGACAATATTTGTCCCTAGCATCTTGAAGGGGTTCCACATCCTCTTGTCCATGTCCATGCCACTCCAATGTTGAACTTATCTGAAATATACTTGGTAGAAGTATTAGTCCAACAAGAGATATGTTGACATAAATTACCAAAATCACCCAGGGATCATTTGTGCTTTTAGTCCCCCTTTTTGGTAATTGATGACAACATACATCAAAGCTTTAGATAAAGATATAAGGAAATAGCAAGTAAAGCTTTAGCAAGTCATGCAACATGCATTAACTCCCCCTACATGTATGCAATCATGTGATGATGGATCATAAGAGTATGAGAATGCATAATCATGATAGAGCAAGCAATGAGTTACATGTGTCTTGGCTATATGCATCAGAGCAAATGATGTAGATGCTTGAAATATACCTTCATGTTCATGAATTTTTCTTGCAAACAATATGTACACCAGCAAGAGGTCTTCATGCACATGCGTCTGATGCATATACTTACCTTGTGGTCTTGAACTAGCTTTGAAGGAGATGTACCTGGGTAAACAAGGTTAGATAACACAAGAACATCTACTAGACAGAGCAAGAATAGGAGATCACAAGAAAACCAAGACTGGGATGACATGTAGAGAGTGAGCACTAGGTACTCTATTTGGTTATTGACATGTCCCCAAGAATAAAGATATGCAAAGAATTCCAAAGATTTTCTTCCCTTAGGTGTCTTTCTCCCCTTGATCTGACATTGGATAATGGGAGAAGATAGGGTAATAGAAATCAGAGCAAATAGAAAGTCAGAGTAACATAAAATTATAACATATACTATCATGTCTTTCCCCTCTTGAAGACATGAGACAACTTTCCTCAAAAAGGAGCATCAGGAGAAGCCTTAGGAACGTATTCTCTCTCATGTGATCAGATTTGATGTGCTCTCTCTTCCCCTTTGACATCAATTTCCAAGAAGGGAATTCTGGAGCATGAGTCAAGTAGGTTTGGTCCGTGAGTCACATTACAAAGCAACATGTAATAGGATGATGTTAGAGGACAAGTACCATTGAGTGGAGCTGGGACAGATATGCAAGATGCAAGTGACACAGTTTTTGTCTCAGGATTGTAATCGGTAGCACCGAGTTGTCATTATCGGTGACACCGAGATGGTTCGGTTCAGCCGAAAAGATCAATTCGATGAGATCGAGTTCAACCCAGAGAGTAAGTACTTGTCACCTCAGCTCACTTAGACAATTAAGATCTCACAAGGATATGCAAGCAATTAACTGAAGGATTTGCAATGAATTTGATGCAGGGAAATGCAAAAAATAATAGAGAAAAGAAAATAAAGGAATCTAGATGAAGTTTTTTTTGAAATGGGAACTAGCATGCATGAGACAAATGCAAGAGCACAAAGAACCAACAAAGAACTTCATCTAGAAATGGTTGGCGACAAAGTCACCTATGTTAGAGTAATATTGACTTAGGAGTCAAGTGAGGACACTTGATCATAGATCATACTCATCGTTTAAGCTATAAATGGGGTTGCCATTTTTTGTTTAAGCATTTTGATGTATTCACATCTTTTGAGTTTCCTTGACCCATGTCTTGGGGTAAAGCTTCTCTAAGATGGAATGACATACCTTGGGTGGTGGTGTTGAACTTGGTCATGAAGTTGAACTTGTGTAGGGTGCTCAAGTTGATGTAGCTCATGAAGAGTTGGGAGCACCACTTGAGGTTGAAGTTCATCTTCCTACATGGGTTAGTCTTGCAAGGAAGAGCGGTCGTGTATCCAAAATGAGAATCATGAAATTTATTTCCAATTGAAATGTGATATAAGGAATTTGTCAAAGGATACATTGAGTGGATTCATGCTTCCTTGTCTTCATCCACCATTTTGTAGAGACTTGGAGATGTAGATATTGCTTAGAATGTGATTGAGTTGCAATCTCATAGAGTTGGGTTCGTCCAAGTACCTACAAGGGTTAGATAGCATGCAAGAGTACAAGAATATCCAAGACATATGATCATCATCATAAGAGAATTGTCAAGGATTACTCATAGTAAGGCTCATGCCTTGCATGCATCCACATAGAGTATCTACTCCAAATTTGAAGCATCAATGATGTTCAATTCACCTCTCAACCCACAAAACACTTTCTCATCAAGTGGTTTGGTGAATATATCCGCCAATTGCTTATCGGTACGAACATGCTTAAGTTTGATATCTCCCTTAGCAACATGATCTAGAATAAAATGATGACGAACTTCAATATGCTTAGTTCGAGAATGTTGCACGGGATTATGAGCAATATTAATAGCACTCTCATTGTCACGAAGCAATGGAACATTTCACATATATTCCATAATCTTTAAGAGTTTGGGTCATACAAAGTAATTGAGCACTACATGAACCGGCAACAATGTATTCCGCTTCGGCGGTGGATAAGGATACCAAGTTTTGTTTCTTGGAGGACCAAGACACAAGAGATCTACCAAGAAATTGACAAGTACCCTAAGTGGACTTTCTATCAACCTTTTCACCAGCATAGTCCGAGTCGGAGTAGCCAACAACATTGAAAGAAGACATCTTAGGATACCAAATGCCAAAATTGGTGTATGTATTAAGTATCTCACTATCCTTTTCATAGCCTTAAGATGACACTCTTTGGGGGCCGCTTGATATCATGCACACATGCACACACTTAGCATGATATAGGGACGGGAGGCACATAGATATAACAATGAACCAATCATAGAGCAGTAACCCTCTTGGTCAACCGGTTCGCCATCCTTTGTCAAGTCAAGATGTCCACTAGTAGGCATGGGGGTATTCATACCTTTGCATTCTTGCATGTTGAGCTTCTTGAATAAGTCCTTGATATACTTTGTTTGAGAGATAAAGGTTCTCTCCTTAGTTTGCTTGATTTGCAAACCAAGAAAGAACTTGAATTCACTCATCATAGACATCTCAAACTTCTCCGACATAAGCTTTCCAAACTTTTCACTAAAATGAGGGTTAGTTGAACCAAATATGATATCATCAACATAAATTTGGCACACAAATAATTCTCCATTAACCATTTTAGTAAAGAGTATAGAATCAATTTTACCAATTTCAAACCCTTTTTAAAGAAGATACTTAGTCAAGCATTTATACCAAGCTCTGGGAGCTTTCTTAAGACCATAAAGAGCTTTGTGGAGTTTGTAAACATGGTCGGGTTTCTTAGGATTAACAAAGTCGGCAGGTTGTTTAACATAAACTTCCTCCTCAATTTCACCATTAAATCACTTTTGATGTCCATTTGATATAAGGTAATGTCATGATGATTGGCATAGGCAAGTAAGATGCGAATGGACTCAAGTCTAGCAATGGGTGCATAAGTCTCACCATAGTCCATATCTTTGACTTGAGTGTAGCCTTTAGCAACGAGCCGAGCCTTGTTGCATACAACTTGTCCATCTTCATCTTGCTTGTTCCGAAACACCCATTTGGTTCCAATGACATTGTGCTTCTCATCGGGCTTTTCAACCAATGTCCAGACTTGGTTCCTCTCAAAGTTGTGTAGCTCTTCATGCATGGCATTTATCCAATCCAGATCTTCCAATGCTTCTTCAACCTTCATAGGTTCAATGCTAGAAATGAATGAGTAATGTTCACAAAAGTTAGCCAAACGAGATTTTGAGCGAGTAATTCTCCCAGTTTGAATGTCATCAAAGATTTGTTCGGCCGGATGATCTCTTGAGACTCTTTCTCGAACTCATGAGACATTTTGTTTAGGTCGGGATGGAACATCCTCTTCATTGTCTTGTTCTTCTTCTTGTCTTTCATCGATGTTGTTGGCGTTGCTGTTTTCCCATGGATGTGGAGAAGGAGGTCGTCGAGGTTCATCTTGTTGTAAATCCTCGTTTTGATCGTCTTGATGTGTCCCACTCGTGGATGCCTCCAAGTCAACTTGTGGTTCACCTTGGCGTGAAGTTGAGGCTTCCACTTGGACGGACGAGGTACTCTCCTTCACCTCCGTTGGGCGAATCTTGCCAATAGACAAGTCTTGGATTGCTTTCGAAGGATCTTTGCACCTACACAAATTGGCAATTGCTCTACTTGTGAGCCGTTATATTCATCAAACTTCACATCTACCGTCTCTTCAACCTTTCGGGTGAAATTGTTGTAGACACGGTAAGTGTGAGAGTTTGAGCCACAACCGAGTAGGAAACCTTCATGAGACTTAGGAGCAAATTTCGTACGACGATGCTTATCAAGAATGTAACACTTTGAGCCAAATACTCGAAAGTATCCAACTTGGGGTTTGTTACCAGTGAGAAGCTCGTATGCCGTCTTGCCGAGCAGCTTGTGAAGATATAAGGATTCATTGCATGACAAGCTGTCTCAACCGCTTCCGCCCAAAAGTGTTTTGGCGTCTTGTATTCATCGAGCATCATTCTTGCCATTTCGATGAGCGTCCGGTTCTTCCTCTCAACAACTCCATTTTGTTGAGGTGTGTACGTAGCCGAGAACTCATGTGAAATCCCTTGTTCATCAAGAAAGGTGTCCACATTGGCGTTCTTGAACTCTGTTCCGTGGTCGCTGCGAACCTTCTTGATCTTCACTTCAAATAGATTTTGGGCCTTCCTAGCGAAGTTTTTGAAGATCTTTTGGACCTACGATTTATCATCAAGAAGGAACACCCACGTAAATCTTGAAAAATCATCAACAATGACTAGTCCAAACGAGTTACCACCGAGACTCTTGTAGGCGTTGGGACCGAAGAGATCCATGTGAAGTAGCTCGAGCGGTCTCCTCGTGGTCATGATGTTCTTCACGGGGTGGCTTCCTCCAACCCGTTTTCCTGCTTGGCAAGCGCTGCAAAGTCTATCCTTATCAAATATGTCATCTTTAACACCAACGATATGATCACCTTTAATAAGCTTGTCAAGGTTTCGCATGCCCACATGACCTAACCGTCTATGCCACAACTAGCCTTTGGAAGATCTAGCAATTAAGCAAGTTCTAGGTTGAGCCTTTTTAGTGAAATCAACAATGTATAGATCACCTCTACATATGCCGGTAAAGACCATTTTATGATTATCTCTTCGAAACACTTGGCAATCTACTTCAGTAAATAGGACATTAAAACCAAAGTCAGCTAGACTAGATACAGAGAGTAGATTATAGCCAATAGATTCAACAAGCATAACATTTTGTATGGAGCTGTCATGTGAGATGGCCACCTTACCGAGGCCAACCACCTCACCCTTTGAGTTATCACCAAAAGTGACATACTTTCGAGGGCCGTCGTTTTCAGCAAGCTCACGAAACATATCTTTGTCTCCGGTCATGTGATAGGTACATCCACTATCAAGGACCCATTCCTTTCCTCCGGCCATGTAGCCGCGAAGGTTAGCCATAAGACCAAAGTGTCTCATAGACTCTTCAAGATCAAAGTCATTATCATCATCCTCATCATAGTATCCATGTTCAACATCATCTTGCAAATGATCATTTCCTAGACAGAGTGATTCATTAGATATATGATTTTGACAATGTTCATCTCTATGAATTCTAATAGCTTCGGAAATAATATTGCTAATGATTCCAACATCTCCTTTGGCACGCATAAGATTGGTAACCTCAAATAAACAATCGCCAAACTTAGGATCATTGTGATTCATCTTATTCAAAGCAATAGACTTGTGAAGAATCTCATCTAAGTTTTTCAAGGAATAGTCCGGAAATCATACCTCAAGAAATCTCCATATAGTATAAGCACAATCAAGAGTTGGCAAGTGACCAATCAAATTTCTAGGCAAACCTCTAGTGATAAGATTGATAGTTCTAAGATTGCGAATCATGTCAAGAGACTCATCATGGGTAGGATGCAAGGGATCAACAAGGGGTTCAGAAGGAGTAGTAATGTACTTGTTCAAGTGATATTGATGAAAAATTTCAAGCATCTCATTTGTCCACTCACTAAAGAACTCTCCATCAAGCATAGGCACTCTACATCTAAGACTCCCCAACATAGACCCATCCATCTTCCTCCAATGGTGATTAAACCAAAGCAATGGAGACCAAAGCTCTGATACCAATTGAAAGGATCGAGAAGAGGTGTCTAGAGGGGGGGGGTGATTAGACCCTCAACAAATAAAGGTGGCAGTTCTTAAGTTTTTCAAGTTGATCTGGTAGATTAACACAATTTTAAGCATACACAATACAATTCAAGCAAGCATGCAAAGAGTATATGAGCAGCGGAAAGTAAAGGATGCAACTTGCAAGAAAGTAAAGGGATGGGATTGGAGTGTGCAAATGCAATTGGAGACACGGAGATTTTTGGCGAGGTTCCGATAGGTGGTGCTATCCTACATCCACGTTGGTGGAGACTTCAACCCACGAAGGGTAATGGTTGCGCGAGTCCACGGAGGGCTCCACCCATGAAGGTTCCACGAAGAAGCAACCTTGTCTATCCCACCATGGCCATCGCCCACGAAGGACTTGCCTCACTAGGGTAGATCTTCATGAAGTAGGCGATCTCCTTGCCCTTACAAACTCCTTGGTTCAACTCCACAATCTTGACGGAGGCTCCCAAGTGACACCTAACCAATCTAGGAGAAACCACTCTCCGAAAGGTAGTAGATGGTGTGTTGATGATGAAACCCTTGCTCTTGTGCTTCAAATTATAGTCTCCCCAATAGTCAAGTCTCTCTCACAGATTTGGCTATGGTGGAAAGATGATTTGAGTGGAAAGCAACTTGGGGAAGGCTAGAGATCAAGATTCTTGTGGTTGGAATGGAATATCTTGGTCTCAACACATGAGTAGGTGGTTCTCTCTCAAAAAATGAATGTTGGAAGTGTAGGCATGTTCTGATGGCTCTCCTCACGAATGAAGAGTGGGTGGAGGGGTATATATAGCCTCCACACAAAACCTAGTCGTTACACACAGACTCCCAAACACGGTGGGACCGAATGGTAAAACTCGGTCAGGCCGATATGGGTCAAAATGTGAACACTAGAGTTTTCGATGGGACCGACAAGGTCAACTCGGTGGGACCGATGTGCAAGGGTTAGGGTAAAACCTCAACTCGATTTGACCGATTACTCAAAATCGGTGGGACCAATTTTGGTAATGAGCAAACTAAGTATTGGTCAAGCAAACTCGGTGGGACTGACTGAATAAACTCGGTGAGACCGAAATTGTTGCAATAGGTCACAGAGAATTTGCAATCCCATCTCAGTGAAACCAAGATCCCATCGATAAGACCAAACTGATTAGGGTTTAGCAGTAGCTGTATGAGATGAAACTCGGTGGTGCCAGATAGATCAAATCGGTGGGGCCGAGTTTGACATTTAGGTTTAGGACATATGTGGATGTGAGAAAGTGGCTGAGGGTTTTCGAGCATATCACTAAGCACTTTGAGCAAGCAAGCCATTAAGCAACACCTCATCCCCTTTTAATAGTATTGGCTTTCCTATGGACTCAATGTGATCTTGGATCACTAAAATGAAAATGTAGAGTCTTGAGCTTTTGCCAAAAATTTTCCTTAGCATCTTGAAGGGGTTCCACATCCTCTTGTCTACGTCCATGCCACTCCAATGTTGAACTTATATGAAATATACTTGGTAGAAGTATTAGTGCAACAAGAGATATGTTGACATAAATTACCAAAATCACCCAGGGAGCACTTGTGCTTTCATATGTTGTCCTCAGTTTCACTAGAAAGCAGCCAGAACTCCTCTCATCTGGACTTGGCTCGGCATAAGGGGTCCTCCGATCAGAGACACCACACAGTAGAGGTGGAATCTTGCAAAACTTGGGATTTTCCAGCTATGTCCGAAAACTCACTAGAGAGAAAGTCTTCACTTTTTCTTCGCATGTGCCCCTTGCTTATTGCACCATAACCATGGATAATCTTCATGATTTAAGAGGATGCTTGGGTCAGTCTTCACTATGAAGGGAGGAATTTCATGAATATTTTCATAATCTTCTGACATGTCTGTCTTGTCCTCCACTCCCACGATGTTTCTTTTCCTTGAATGAACTATGTGGCGCTTTGGCTCATCGTATGATGTATTCGCTTCCTTATCTTTTCTTTTTCTCGGTTTGGTAGACATGCCATTCACATAGAAATCCTGCGCCACATCATTGGCTAGGACGAATAGTTCGTCTGTGTACCCAAGATTGTGGAGATCCACTGTTGTCATTCCATACTGCGGGTCTACCTGTACCCCGCCTCCTTTCAGATTGACCCATTTGCACCAAACAAAGGGACCTTGAAATCACGTCCATAGTCAAGTTCCCATATTTCCTCTATGTAATCATAATATGTGTCCTTTTCCCTATTGGTGTTTGCTTCATCAAAGCGGAGACCACTATTTTGGTTGGTGCTCTTTATATCTTGGGCGATCGTGTAAAATATATTCACATTTATTTCGTACCCTTGAAAAGTAAATACAGTCAAAGATGGTGTCCTGGCCAACAAGTACAGCTCATCACCAACAACGGTGTCATTCATGAGATGTGTTTACAACCAACCGCCAAAAGTCTCCATATGTGTACGTCTAGTCCAGGGGTCAGACTGCTCTGGGTTCTTGGAGTGTAAAATATCCATGTGTTCCTCAATATACAGGGGCCACCAAGGTAGAACTTTGTAGAACTGTGTAATGTGCTTGCGCCCAAGAGTGCTCGTCCCTACATATTATTGATTTCAGTCCTAGCATGCCTTTTCCACCCAGTCTCCCCTCATGTCGTGATTGAGGAACACCAACTGGCTTATGGTCAGGAATAAAGTCAACACAAAACTCAATACCCTCCTCTGTTTCATGGCCCTTGGAGATGCTTCCTTCTGGCCTAGCATAGTTATGAACATATTTCTTTAAGACTCCCATGAACCTCTCAAAGGGGAACATATTGTGTAGAAATATAGGACCCAAAATGGCAATCTCTTCGACTAGGTCAACTAGGACATGCGTCATAATATTGAAGAAGGATGGTGGGAACACCAACTCGAAACTGAAAAGATATTGGACCAAATCATTCTGTAACCTTGGTATGGATCGACTACCTTCTGAGAAATTGCATTCAGGAATGCACATAGCTTCTCAATGGCTAATAGAACATTTCTGGTAGAAACCCCCTCAATGCAACCGGAAGCATTTGCATCATAATCACATGGCAGTCATGAGAGTTTAGGTTTTGGAATTTTTTCTCTACCATGTTTATTATTCCCTTTATATTTAATGAGAAGTCATACGGGACCTTGATACCGATAGTAGACATTCAAAAAAGATTTCCTTCTCTGCTTTGGTAAGAGTGTAGCTGGCAGGACCTTGATACTGAAGCATGCCATCTTTTTCCTTCATACGTTTCTGGTCCTCCCATGCCTCCAGTGTATCTTTTGTCTTCCCATACACGCCCAAGAAGCCTAGCAGGTTGACGCAAAGATTCTTCGTCACGTGCATCACGTCGATTGCAGAGCGGACCTCTAGGACTTTCCACATGGGTGTGTGTCCATCAGCGTCATTTGGAACAAATTGTCCGCCAAGACTCTTTCCAAAGATTGATTTTAAATCCTTGACCATATCAAATATATCATCACCAGTACGGTGGATAGGCTTCTTCCTATGATCTGCCTCGCCTTTGAAATGCGTGCCTTTCTTTCTTAAGGGATGCCTGCTCGGCAGAAATCGACGATGTCCCGGGTACGCATTCTTCTTATATTTGTCCAAATATATACTTTTAGTCTCATCTAAATAGTGCATGAATGCATTGTATCCCTTGTTTGTCTGTCTTGAAAGGTTACTAAGAGCAGGCCAATAATTGATGGTTAGAAACAACAACGCTCGTAGGTCAAATCCTTCCTGTTTGTGCTCATCCCACACATGTACACCTTTGATATCCCACAACTGTAAAACTTCTTCAGCTAATGGCCTTAGGTACAAATCAATGTTGTTGCTGGGTTGCTTAGGGCCTTGGATGAGGACTAGCATCAGAAGAAACTTCCGCTTCATACACAACCAAGGAGGAAGGTTATAGATACATAGAGTTACATGCCAAGTGCTATGTCCACTTACTCTCGATTTTTCTCCACTCCGACCCATCAGTGGGTACTCTCAACATCCTTTCTTTCTTACTTTCTTCTTTGTTCCATCGCAACAACTTGGCATGCTCTTTATTTCTGACCGATGTTTCAACCGTGGTATTATAGGAGCATAACACGTCAACTTGGTAGGAACCCTCTTCCTGGGGCGCTCACCCTCAACATCACCAGGGCCATCTCGTCTAATCTTATACCGCAATGCACTGCATACCAGGCATGCATTCAAATTCTCGTACTCCTCACCACGATACAATATGCAGTCATTAGGGTATGCATGTATCTTCTGCACGTCTAATCCTAGAGGGTAGAGAACCTTCTTTGCTTCATACGCAAAGTCAGGCAATTCGTTATCCTTTGGAAGCTTCTTCATCATTATTTTCAGTAACTTCTCAAATCCCTTATGAGATAAACCATTCTTTACCTTCCATTGTGGCAATTCCAGTGTGGTACCGATCCTTGTGTTGCCATCTTCACAATTTGGGTACAACCATTTTTTGTGATCCTCTAACATGCGATCGAACTTCAACTTCTCCTTTTCACTCTCACATTATCTCTGTGCATCAACAATGACCCGGCTAAGATCATTAGCAGGAACATCTGGTGCCTCTTGATCTTCAGTTTCCCTCGTTGTAGTATCACTGTATTCAGGGAACATAGTATAGTTGTCATCATCCTCTTCTTCTTCACTGTCTTCCATCATAACCCCTCTTTCTCCATGCTTGGTCCAACAATTATGGTGGGGCACGAAACCGGACTTAAGCAGGTGGAAGTGAAAGGGTTTTCGAGGAAGAGTAATCCTTCATATTCTCATAGACAACATATGGATAATACATAAAACCATTGTGACTGTTTGCCTTAGCCACATCGATAAAATTATGTAGGCCCGTAATGTACTCGGAAGTGCATCGGTCACTGTATATCCATTGCCGGTTCATCTGCACTATATAGTTAAGTATATCAAAAACCATTACAGAACGTCGTGAATAGAGAAATGATCAAATTAATACAAGTTCATCACACTAAAACCAAAGTACAGTAGTGATCAAATATTATTACTGCAAAAATAAACACATAAAGTTCATACATATATAGTTCTCATAAAACAACATACAACTATCTCGAGCATCTAAAACATACATTGAAACTAACGTACAACTATGTAAAACATTTAAATGCAACAACAAATGTGATCAAAATCACAACTAAGGTAACAATTGATCCAACAACATAATGATACCAAGCCTCTTTATCATTGGCATATTTTCTAATCTTCCTAATCTTCAAGCGCAATGCATCCATCTTGATCTCGTGATCATCGACAACATTGGCAACATGCAACTCCAATTTCATCTTCTCTTCTTCAATTCTTTTCAATTTTTCTTTCAAATATTTTTTCCCTTTTCAACTAAATTTAACCTCTCGACAAGAGGGTCGGTTGGAATTTCCGGTTCACATACCTCCTAGATAAAAATATCTATGTCAAGTTCGTCGACATAATTGTAATAAACACTAAATGAAACAAATAGTTATAAAATATAATATACCACATCCGAATCATAGACCAGATGAGAGCCGACGGGGCGGATGTCGAAACCATGACACTATATAATAACAAACAATAATACAAGTAAGAAAATTATACAAGTAACTATCTAAAACATACACGTAAGAATTTTTTTAAAGGTAAGAACAAGAGGCTCACCACGGTGGTGCTGGCAATGAGATCGGCGCGGGCGATCGACGGTGGTGAGGACGGGGACAGAGGAGAAGAATGAATTTTGTGGCTCGGGCAAGAAAGAGGAGAAAACTTAAGTGTGGCTCGGGCACCTCATATCATGTTTGTTTTGTGAACTCAAGTGGCATCATGCTCACAGACATTTCATCGCCTCTGCCCACCCTCCCCTCCGTTTTTTCCTCATAAAAGGTGGGAGTGTGTGCTAGTCTGTTTTCCCTTCCTATATATATAGGCAACTTTTTAGTCCCGGTTGGGGTTTAAAACCGGGACTGAAGACAGACCTTTAGTCCCAGTTCCAGACACCAACCGGGACTAAAGGGTGTCACTCCTGCCGCAGGCCCTTTAGTCCCGATTGGTGTCTGGAACCGGAACTAAAGGCCCGATTCTGACCAAGACTGATGCTTGCCGAGCCCCGGCCGGCATCCTAGCCACTCGAACCGGGACTAATGCTCACATTAGTCCTGATTCGTAAAGCGACCGGGACTATTGCTCCGATCAACCTATAACCAAAGCCTTGTTTTTTACTAGTGCATGTTTGGTCCGCGTAATGCCTGTGAGTCGTCGTCGCGTCCAAGTGCTCGTCTTGGTGATTATTCATTGGAGTTGAAGCGGTGTGCAAGATGTTCTGTGAGTTATGTCCATGTCCTCGTGGAGCGTACTGATTGCGGCCAGCGGATTTGGTGTGATGCCGAAGGAGGACGATGGCAGGTTAAGCCATCGTAAAGCAAAGAGGTGTGTGGGTAGTGGAGAGTTGATCTACTGCAAGGAAGTATAAGAAGTACGGTGCGAACCGAGTGTAAGGCAGCGGCCAAGCAATGGCGGTGGCACACCATGGCAGTGCAAGGAAGGTGCACTGCATGTGTTCAGACGGGTCATACTTAGTGTATGGATATGACAGTTGAAGATCAAGCTCAAGCGTGTAGTGAAAGGAGAACCGGTTTAGTTGAGTTCCTACATGAGACTAATATGTCTAGTCTTGCATGTGGATGACAAGTCATGGATCAACAACGAGTCAAGACCAGAGCGAGCAGGAGGATGACAAGTCAAAAATAGGGGGAGATTGTTAAAAAAAATCTTGATTGATTAGTTGCCAAGCGTCAAAGTCTTGCACGTGGTATAGTTGTCTACGCGCTAAGAGTAATAGTTGAGTCACTACATGCGTGCTTAAGTACTAATAGCGTGTCTATCTTGGAGTTTGCTAGCTTGGTTAAATTAGATTAGAATTAGGAAAGTAACTTGTGTGCGTACGAGTAGGTTTCGTTGCTACAGGTCGTGTAGGTTTAGGCAGCAGGGCACGGCTTCATTTATATATATGTGAGGCTGCCGTGAGATTTGTCACACCAAGAAAAAGGAGAAAAGTAAAATAAAGAGAGGAAAGAGGGGCGCGACAAGTGCCCTTGGCTATAAGTTTTCATTTGTGTGTGTTCATCGTGATTTGATGTAAAATGTAGGAGACCCACAAACAGAAATACTAAGATGATTAAATATACATGAACAACAATTAATTTGGACATAACTACCATGAGTATTAAAAATACAAGCCATTTTTTTCAGGTTGCTTAGACAATTAACTTCCCTTATGATCACACGCCCTTGAATCCATTGGTCATCGGTCGGACAGATTTCCTTGTGCACAAGGATTCAAACATCCCAGAACAAAATAAAAGGAAAAAAAAACAAGGGAACTCGGATGTCCAATAACAGGACAGAAAAAAAAAGATTGAGAATCAAGATCATTTTACAGAAACTGAAATTTGACTTGCATACTCTCTGCCTGACTTGTCTTTCCAGAGCTATTCCAGGCCACAATACATAAGAAAATAGGCTACCTGCTGGACATGTCTTTCCAGGCACGATTACGTACTGAAATTAGCACACGGCCGCCCTCTGCCTGACTTGTCTTTCCAGGAAGGAGCTCGCCTCTGCCAAGGAGGATGACCAATACCCTCGCATGTGAAATGTAAAAGGAGTCCAAAGAAAGACAAACACAAAGATAATTAATTTGGACCTGCCTACCAGCCGTGAATATGATAATTATTGGCCAACTTTTTTCATGCTTCTCGGAAAGTTGGTTTGTCCTTGTCACATCTCTTGACATTTAGACTAGACAAATATCCGTGCGCCACCCACCCACTCGCTGCTGTCAAAATCATCCCTGGACACTTTTCTGTTTTGCCAAGAGTCTGCAGAGGCCAGTCTAGTTAAATTTGTGCACAGACCGACCAACACGTTACCCCACCAATCCTGGCAATGGAGGTTGTCATGTCTGCAGTTGCAGGTGAATTTGTGAGCAAGTTCATCTCATTTCTGATGAACAAGTACAACTCCTCTAGGCATCCTCAATCAGAGGAGGAGAAGGTGGTGGAGAGGTTGCAGCACCTGCTGATGAGAGCTGGTACAATGGTTGAGGAGGCAGACACGAGGTACATAACCAACTCCGGAATGATGATGCAGCTCAAGACGCTCTCAGAGGCTATGTATAGAGGATATGGTGTGCTGGACAACTCGAGGTACCGTGACCTCCAAGACACCGCAGGCTTCGACGAGGTTAGCATCAACCACTCATCTGCAAGCAGCTTATATTTACCCAAGCGCTCTCGAACAACAAATGATAAGGTTACACGCCTCGAGTCACATGGTGCGTTGGAAAGTCTAGAAATTGTTGTTGCTAACATGGCAGAATTTATTGTTCTTCTTGGTGGATGTGAGCAAGGTTTTGGTTACCGGTCGAAATTTCGAGATTTCCCGTGGTTACCGCGTATTTCCGTGCCCCTCGGTAAATCCACGTACCAAGCAAAAAATACCAGTTTTTTGAATTTTTTGAATTTAAACACTCGATTTGTAGTAAAGTACGTAGGATCTAATTAATGTCATGAGAGTTGGTTCTGGCATGTTGGTAGCAACTTAGTTCCTGTTTTAAGAGGTCTTTGCTTCAAATATTCGTTCATTAACTTATTTGAATTCAAAATTCAACTATAAATTTCGTTCAAAATATTCTCGGTATTTATCGGTATTTCTCGGTAACCGTGGTAACCGCGTTTACCAGTCCCCCTCGGTAAAAATGCCTCATTCGGTAACCAAAACCTTGGATGTGAGCGCATGTCTCGTATGCCATATGATGTTTATCTTTACACCGAAAACTTCATGTTCGGCCGACACGCTGAGAAGCAAAAGCTCTTCAGCTTCTTGTTGCAACATAACGACCCTCCTAGTGATCATGCACTGGCAGTTCTCCCGATCATAGGTGGTGTAACAACTGGGAAGAAAACTTTGGTTGCCCATGTGTGCGGCGATGAAAGGGTCCGTTCACGCTTCCCATCTGTATTGCACTTGAATGGAGGCAGCCTTTTGAAAATATGTGAGCACAGAAGGACTATGGAAGGTATGATGTTGGTAGTTATTGAGTTTGCTTTTGATGTAGATGACGATCACTGGAAAAAGTTTCACTCGTTTTTCATAAGAATGGATAGAGGAAGCAAGATCATCATCATAAGTAAACTTAAAAGATTAGCCCGGTTTGGATCGGTGAAACCAATTTTCCTTACTGCTCTGTCTTATGATGCGTTGAGGTACCTTTTCAAGACACTGGCATTCGGAAGCGTAGAACCTACAGAACATCCGCGACTACTACAGATAGCAGATGAATTTGCCAAGTTAATGCACAGTGCGGATGGTTCACTTGTCTCAGCAAATGTGTACGCAGACATATTGAGAAAGAATCTCGATGTTCAGTTTTGGCGTTGCATATTGGACAAGGTGATGAGATATGTTAAAAGAAACCTCGCCCGATTTAGTGTGGACCCAGCCATACATGTAGAACAAGGCCCTCCAGTGGTTGTAACGGCTATAGAACAAGGCCATCCAGTGGTGATAACAGACCTTGCTTTGGATCCACTTTGCATAATACCTTATACAAATAATGTTTCAATCAAGGAACTGCCAAGTGTGACGTTTGGGGAACTTCTAACAGACCCTACTGTTAGACCAAACGGAGACTTTAATCTAATTTCATGGAAATCAAGGATACCGCCTTATAATTCACTATTTGCTGGTTTTACTACAAGTAGTGCTTTGGATACGCATGAAGTTAATGTCATGCCAGGGAGGAAGCGACGAGGAGTACCAGTCTAAATTAGTTTGAGAACTCGTATAATGTAACTCTTGTTGTACTTTCTGACACCTGAGAATATTTGTGTTGGCAAGACATGGCCATGTAAAGGATTTGAAGGGTGATTATATAACATTCGCCTAAACGTATGACAGATCTCCATTTTGATAAAATTTTACTCCCTCTGCAAAGAAATATAAGAGTATTTATATATAGATAATTAAATTAGTGATCTAATTAAACGCTCTTGTATTTCTTTATAGAGGGAGTATGTTTTATCAGATCCAACAATCACCCTGCTTTTTTTAGATAGCATCATCCAAAGTGAAAGTGGCAGTAGCTACTACTCCTCAGCAGGCCAACTAGAAAGAGCTGTACGAATCATCATCGCGTGGTTCCGATTAACATTTTGTAATTCTTGACACCATGTTTGCGTACTCCTATACTATATATGTGTTAACTCCATTGGTTCCATGTCATCCAATCCACAATGCTATATAGTATGTACAGGGAAGATGAAGCTCAGTGATGTGCTGATTCTGCCTGGATTAGGTCACAGTATGCATCTACAGGAGTATATTAGATCCTTCACAGACTAGCAGCTCCCGAAAATCCGTAAATTCAGCAAGATTTAAGAGAAGGAGACCAGTGCCAATTAAATTTACCGAGGATTTCGAATAACTGGCAGTGTACCGCGGGGGCGCACCTTGCCACCAGTGAGGCTCCCATGGGCGTGATCCCTTGCGGATCTCAAAGTTATCCTAGTCGCCTCCTCCCTCGGTCTTGCACTTGACGTCGGCGAAACCATGGCTCCGCAAGAGGCGCGACGGTGGTGATAGGTGGTCAGCGGCGTGGCTCGCCAGTGGCTCAGGGCTGCCGCCATGGTTGTTCGGGAAAGGAGATTGGGGATCAATTCATGATCGCTGGCAGGCACGGTATGACCTTTGCTGGCTAGGTCCCACACTCGTCATAGGCACAAGGAATTGGTTCGAAAGTTCTTTCTGTAGAATGCTATGGGGAGAGGAGATCGCACCTTAGGTGCTCTTCGATCTATACACTCGTATATATAGCTCAGGTTACAACAGAGGCGCAGAGCGCTAGGTCGTGGCTACGTGCATGGATCGTGGGCGATTGCATGCAGTACGTGCGCACGGTGGAGAGAGGTGAGAGGGAGAGACTAGCTAACTGCTAACACCCTGCCTGGTGATGCATCGAACTGGACCGAAATTCCTCGAACGCTGGCGCGGGCAGCCCTTTGGTGAGAACATCGGCGAACTGTTGGCTCGTTGGCACATGTAGGACGCGCAGCTCGCCGAGGGCCACTTTCTCCCGGACGAAGTGGATATCAAGCTCGATGTGCTTGGTCCGGTGATGATGCACAGGGTTGGCAGCCATGTAGACGGAGGATATATTTTTGCAGAAGACAATGCTGGCCTTGCGAAGAGGAGTCGCTAGCTCGGCGAGGAGTTGCGGTATCCAGCAGCTCTCGGCGACGGCGTTGGCGACGGTGCGATACTCGGCTTCCGCACTCGACCTGGACACGGTGGCCTGGCGTTTGGAGGACCAGGACACCAGAGCATCACCAAGGTAGACGGCGTAGCCGGAGGTGGAGTGGCGTGTGTCCGGACACCCGGCCCAGTCGGCGTCGGAGTAGGCGACAAGGTCGAGGGAGGCAGCTGGTTGGAGGCACAGTCCATGGCTTGTGGTGCCCCGGAGATAGCGCAGTATCCGCTTCGCCAGCGCCATGTGTGGGACGCGCGGGTCATGCATCACCAGGCAGCATTGTTGGACTGCATAGGCAATGTCGGGGCGCGTCATAGTCATGTACTGGAGAGCGCCAACGAGGCTGCGGTAGTCCGCGGCGTCGGGCACCGGCGCGCCATCCGTCGGGGAGAGCTTCGAGCGGGTGTCGACAGGAATCGAGATCGTCTCGCAGGCTTGCATGTTGGCGCGCTAGAGTAGTTCCTCGGCGTACTTCCGTTGAGAGAGGAAGAACCCGTCAGCAGTGCGTGTGACGGCGATGCCGAGGAAGTAGTGAAGTGGACCGAGATCTTTCATCGAGAACTCCGTCGAGAGCCGGCGCTGGAGTTAATGAAGAAGCATAGTCGATGAAGCAGCAAGAATAATGTCGCCGACGTAGAGGAGGAGGTAGGCGGCGCCTTCGTTGTTGTGGAGCACGAAAAGAGACAGGTACGCCTGAGAAGTGATGATGCCGATGTTGCGGGCGAACGCAGCGAAGCACGCGAACCAGGCGTGTGGCGCTTGCTTCAAGCCGTAGAGGGAGCGATCGAGCAGACAGACGTGGTCGGGGTGAGCCTCGTCGACGAAGCCAGCAGGTTGCTGGCAGTACACCTGCTCCGTCAGGTGGCCGCGCAGAAAGGCATTGTTGACATCCATTTGATGCATGGGCCATCGACGAGATGCTGCAACGGTGAGGACGACGCGGATCGTGGCCGCCTTGACGACCGGTGAGAAGGTCTCGTTGAAGTCGACGCCGGGGCGTTGGGAGAAGCCGCAAACCACCCATCTGGCCTTGTAGCGTTCGAGCGTGCCGTCGGCCTTGAGCTTGTGTCGGAACAGCCACTTGCCGGTGACGATGTTGGAACCGCGCAGCCGCGGTACGAGCCTCCAGGTCTTGTTCTCCATGAGGGCCCTGTACTCCACCTGCATCACAGCCAACCAATAAGGATCGCGCAACGCGGCACGCACGGATTTTGGGATCGGGGATGTATCAGGTGTAGTGGATGTTGTGAGGTTCTGGTGATATTTAGGGTTAGGAAGAAACTTGCCGGCTTGCGCACGCGTCTGCATGGGGTGTGTTGGGAGTGGGCAGGCATGGCAGCGAGGCGGTGGTGAGGATGGTGGCGAGGCAGTGGAGGCGCTGGCAACAGGAGTGGCCGTCGACTCCACGTGAGGCGGTGTGGCGGGAGCTGAGGTGAGCGACACCGGTTCGGGTGTCGTGGGCGCGGAGAGGGCAGACGCTGGTTCGGGTGTGGGAGGGGACGATGGGGGGACTGCCATGTCAACAGGCGCCGATGCTGGCGTGGGTGCGTCCATGATGGTGGGAGGAGATGAGTTAGATGGTCGAACGGTCCTGGGTTGTTGTGGAACGAAAGGGAGGGTGGCCAGGTGGTCGAGAAGGGATGTATTTGGCTCTGTTGGATCGCTCGTGTTGGCGTGAAAAAGGAACGTGCCCTCATCGAAGATGACATGCCGCGAGGTCACCACGCGCCCAGTGGCACGGTTGAGACACCGGTAGCCCTTGTGCTCGTGCGAGTACCTGAGGAAGACACACAGCACGGAGCGTGGGGCTAGTTTGTGCGGAGTTGTGGCTGTGAGATTCGGGTAGCACAGACAACCAAACACACGCATTGCGGCATAGTCAGGTTGGGCGCCGTAGAGCAGGAACAATGGCGAGTGATCGTGGCGAGGACGACAAGGCCGTCTGTTGAGGAGAAAAGTGGCTGTTTGTAGAGCTTCGGCCCAGTAGGAGTATGGCATGTGGGTTTGGACGAGGAGCGAGCGCGTGATGTCGTTAAGGGTGCGAAGTGCGCGCTCTGCTCGTCCGTTTTGCGGTGAGGTGTAAGGGCAGTACATGTGTAGCTGGGCGCCAAGCGAGGAGAAGAGAGGGTGTGAGGCTGCGTTTTCGAACTCCTTGTCGTTGTCCATTTGGACCATGAGGATGGGAAGGTTGAAGTGAGTGCGTGCAAAGGCGAAGAACATGCGGATCGCGGGAAGAACATTGGACTTGTGTCGCAAAGGAAAAGTCCATGCAAAGTGACTATAGTCATCGAGGATAAGTAGATAGTATTGGCAACCGGAGTTGCTCTGCACGGGAGAGGTCCATACATCACAGTGCACTAACTGAAACAGAAAGAAAGATACATGTCCGGATGAGCCGAACGGGAGCCTAGTGCTCTTCCCTAGTTGACACGCATGACAGACACCGGAGGCGGAGTGGTCGCAGTCGACGCCCGTGAGACGAAGAGTGCGGCCAAGGGCATCTCCACCTAGATGGCCGAGACGCTGGTGCCACAGATCGCGGGTGGTGGTGGTGAGCGCGTGGTGATCATGGGATGCGGGCGCGGATGACATGGTGTAGAGCTCGTCATCGTCCGAGTTACAGCGGAGGATCACCCTCTTCATTCTTCGATCCTTGAGAGAGAAACCGAAATCATCAAATTCAACATTCAATGGGTTATCACGAGCTAAAGCTTTGACAGAGATTAGGTTTCGAATGAGGTGTGGGGAGACAAGAACATTGCGGAGAGAGATGGGAGGGCCTGAGGTTGGGATGGTGGTGTGGTCGGTGTGCCTGGTCGCAGGCATGCTCCCGTCGCCGACAACAATGCGAGATGAAGTATGGGGGAAGGAGGAGGAGAGCATACCGGACGAGGAGGCCATGTGCGACGTCGCACCTGTATCGAGGTACCATCCGCGGTCGGTGGCGACTGGTGCTGCTGCATCGTCATGGAGTTGAGGGCGTGGATCAGCGCGCCCTGGTCCCATGCAGGCGCAGTCGGGTTGTAGAGACCAGTGTTGGGGGTGTTGGAAATATGCCCTAGAGGCAATAATAAATTAGTTATTATTATTATATTTCCTTGTTCATGATAATCGTTTATTATCCATGCTATAATTGTATTGATAGGAAACTCAGATACATGTGTGGGTACATAGACAACACCATGTCCCTAGTAAGCCTCTAGTTGACTAGCTCGTTGATCAATAGATGGTTACGGTTTCCTGACCATGGACATTGGATGTCGTTGATAACGGGATCACATCATTAGGAGAATGATGTGATGGACAAGACCCAATCCTAAGCCTAGCACAAAGATCGTGTAGTTCGTATGCTAAAGCTTTTCTAATGTCAAGTATCTTTTCCTTAGACCATGAGATTGTGCAACTCCCGGATACCGTAGGAATGCTTTGGGTGTACCAAATGTCACAACGTAACTGGGTGGCTATAAAGGTGCACTACGGGTATCTCCGAAAGTGTTTGTTGAGTTGGCACGAATCGAGACTGGGATTTGTCACTCCGTGCAAACGGAGAGGTATCTCTGGGCCCACTCGGTAGGACATCATCATAATGTGCACAATGTGACCAAGGGGTTGATCACGGGATGATGTGTTACGGAAGGAGTAAAGAGACTTGCCGGTAACGAGATTGAACAAGGTATCGGGATACCGGCGATCGAATCTCGGGCAAGTACAATACCGCTAGACAAAGGGAATTGAATACGGGGTTGATTGAGTCCTTGACATCGTGGTTCATCCGATGAGATCATCGTGGAACATGTGGGAACCAACATGGGTATCCAGATCCCGCTGTTGGTTATTGACCGGAGAACGTCTCGGTCATGTCTGCGTGGTTCCCGAACCCGTAGGGTCTACACACTTAAGGTTCGATGACGCTAGGGTTATAGGGAATAGATATACGTGGTTACCGAATGTTGTTCGGAGTCCCGGATGAGATCTCGGACGTCACGAGGAGTTCCGGAATGGTCCGGAGGTAAAGATTTATATATGGGAAGTCCTGTTTTGGTCACCGGAAAAGTTTCGGGTGTTATCGGTAACGTACCGGGAGCACCGGGAGGGTCCCGGGGGTCCACCAAGTGGGGCCACCGGCCCCAGAGGGCAGCATGGGCCAAGTGTGGGAGGGGACCAGCCCCAGGTGGGCTGGTGCGCCCCCCCCCCCCACAAGGGCCCAAGTCGCCTAGGGTTTGGGGAGGGGGCGCACCCACCTTACTTGGGGGGCAAGTTTCCCCCTTTCCCCCCCTTGGCCGCACCCTAGATGGGATCTAGGGGCTGCCGCACGCCCTGGGGGGGGGGACCCTAGAGGGGGCGCAGCCCCCTCCCTCTCCCCTATATATACTTGAGCTAGGTTTTGGGGCTGCCATACACAAGAGTTTCCACCTCTCCCTGGCACAGCCCTACCTCTCTTTCTCCTCGTCTCTCACGGTCCTTGGCGAAGCCCTGCTGGATTATGATGACCCACAAGTATAGGGGATCTATCATAGTCCTTTCGATAAGTAAGAGTGTCGAACCCAACGAGGAGCAGAAGGAAATGATAAGCGGTTTTCAGCAAGGTATGCTCTACAAGTACTGAAATAAGTGGTAACAGATAGTTTTGTGATAAGATAAATTGTAATGAGCAACAAGTACCAAAAGTAAATAAGGTGCAGCAAGGTAGTTTTTGTGGCAAAGGACAAGCCGGAACAAACTCTTATAATAAGAAAAGCGCTCCCGAGGACACATGGGAATATCGTCAAGCTAGTTTTCATCACACTGATATGATTCACATTCGGTACTTTGATAATTTGATATGTGGGTGGACTGGTGCTTGGGTGCTGTTCTTACTTGAACAAACATCCACTTATGATTAACCTCTATTGCAAGCATCTGCAACTACAACAAAAGTATTAAGGTAAACCTAACCATTTCATGAAACATATGGATCCAAATCAGCCCCTTACGAAGCAACGCATAAATTAGGGTTCAAGCTTCTGTCACTCTAGCAACCCATCATCTACTTATTACTTCCCAATGCCTTCCTCTAGGCCCAAATAATGGTGAAGTGTTATGTAGTCGACGTTCACATAACACCACTAGAGGTTAGACAACATACATCTCATCAAAATATCGAACGAATACCAAATTCACATGACTACTAATAGCAAGACTTCTCCCGTGTCCTCAGGGACAAACATAACCACTCACAAAGCATATTCATGTTCATAATTAGAGGGGTAATAATATGCATAAATGATCTGAACATATGATCTTCCACCAAGTAAACCAACTAGCATCAACTACAAGGAGTAATCAACACTACTAGCAACCTACTAGCACCAATCCCGGACTTGGAGACAAGAATTGGATACAAGAGATGAACTAGGGTTTGGAGATGAGATGGTGCTGGTGAAGATGTTGATGGAGATTGCCCTCTCCCGATGGGAGGAGCGTTGGTGATGATGATGGCGATGATTTCCCCTCCCGGAGGAAGTGTCCCCGGCAGCACAGCTCTGCCGGAGCCCTAGATTGGTTCCGCCAAGGTTCCGCCTCGTGGCGGTGGAGTCTCGTCCCGAAAGGTTGCTTGCTATTTTTTTCTCATCGAAAGACTTCATATAGGATAAGATGGATGTCGGAGAGCCACCAGGGGGCCCACGAGGTAGGGGGCGCGCCCAAGGGGGAGGGGCGCGCCCCTGACCCTCGTGAGCAGGGTGTGGCGCCCCTGGCCTTCATCATTGCGACGATTTTTCTTTATTTATTTTAAGGTATTCCGTGGAGTTTCAGGACTTTTGGAGTTGCGCAGAATAGCTCTTCAATATTTGCTCCTTTTCTAGCCCAGAATTCCAGCTACCGGCATTCTCCCTCTTCATGTAAACCTTGTAAAATAAGAGAGAATAGCCATAAGTATTGTGACATATCATGAAATAATAACCCATAATGCGATAAATATCAATATAAAAGCATGATGCAAAATGGACGTATCAACTCCCCCAAGCTTAGACCTCGCTTGTCCTCAAGCGAAAAGCCGATAACAATAAATATGTCCTGATGTTTAGAGGTAGAGGCGTCGATAAAAAAATAAAATACAGACATGAAGGCATCATTATTATTCTCATAACAGCAACATATATAAATTTTGTCATATGATTACTTATGTTAAAGTGATGATCTTTTCACAAAGCCAAAGTATGAATCAGAACCCTTATTGAGCACCAACAAATTATACCCTCAGTCATTGAAGCAATTGCAATTTATTATAACATCGGAAAGAGTCTATGTCAGAGCTTAAAAGAAAGTCCACATACTCAACTATCACTTAGTCCTTCATAATTGCTAACACTCACGCAATACTTGTGGTTACGGAGTTTTAACCGGACACAGAGAAAGATAGGGGCTTATAGTTTTGCCCCACAACCTTTTACCTAAAGGGTAATGTCAACAATAATAATTCATACTCCCCTACATCCAATTAGATATATATATCATGTTCTTTCCAACATGCTAGGCTTGCCAAAGGATAAAATGAAAAAGGAAAGGTGAAGATCACCGTGACTCTTGCATAAGGTAGAGGATAATAATAAAAGACAGGCCCTTCGCAGAGGGAAGCAGAGGTTGCCATGCGCTTTTATGGTTGGATGCACAAAATCTTAATGCAAAAGAACGTCACTTTATATTGCCCCTTGTATGTGAACCTTTGTTATGCAGTCCGTCGCTTTTATTGCATCCACAACAAGTTCGTACAAAGCTTATTTCTCTGCACTAATAAGTCATGCATATTTAGAGAGCAATTTTTATTGCTTGCATTGGTGACAACTTACTTGAAGGATCTTACTCAATCCATAGGTAGATATGGTGGACTCTCATGGCTAAACTGGTTTAAGGATATTTGGAAGCACAAGTAGTATCTCTACTTGGTGCTGATAATTTGGCTAGCATGAGGGGGTAAGGCAAGCTCAACATGTTAGAGGAACCATGACAACATACTTTATCTCAGATATAAGAAAACATAACTCATTATGTTGTCTTCCTTGTCCAACATCAACTCTTTAGCATGTCATATTTTAATGAGTGTTCCCAATCACAAAAGATGTCAATGATAATATATCTATATGTGAAACCTCTCTCTCCTTATTACTTCCTATTAATTAAAACGATGACCAAAGCTATATTTGCCAACTCCCAACAACTTTTAATCATCATACTCTTTCTATGTGAAGTCATTACTTTCAATAAGATCAATATGAGCTCTTTGTTTCTTTTTATTCTCTTCTTTTATTCACTCAAGATCATGGCAAAGTAATCAAGCCCTTGACTCAACACTAATCTTTATTATATATAGCTCACAGACTCGATTGCATAGAGGGATCATAAAGCAAAACTTCAAAACTAAATCATGCCATGACTTTATTCTACTATATCAAGATACTACTACTAGGATCGAACTAAGAAAGACGGTAAAGATAGGAGTTGTGATGGTGATACGATACCGGGGCACCTCCCCCAAGCTTGGCAGTTGCCGAGGGGAGTGCCCATACCCATGTGATTATGTCTCCTTCTTCGTTGTTGGTGGTGGAGGTGTTGTTGATGATGCAAGCTTGTCATCCACCTTCTATGGCATAGGCTCACTATCATAGAAGGATGATCGAGTCTCTGGAATCCTCAAATCTGCAATGGAAACATCTTGAAAGAAAACAGAGCATATTTGTGTGATACGGTCGTCAAAACCTTCGTGAGAATATATAATGAATTTTTACAGACCAAAATACGTATCGTGCAAGAAAACAGAGTCCGGAGGGCACACGAGGTGCTCACGAGGTAGGGGGGCGCGCCCAGGGGGAGAGGGCGCGCCCTCCACCCTCGTGGAGGCCTCGTGTCCTCCCCGGACTGCTACTTATTTTTCTATTTTTCGAAATAGTCCAAAACAGGGAAATATGGCCTTAGAATTTGTTTTGGAGTCGGTTTACTTACCGTAACACATACCTATTCCTTTTCGGAGTCTGGAACGTTCTGGAAAGTGTCCCTTATGTATTCCTCCGGGGTTACGGTTTCAATAATATTAGTTTCAACATTTATAGGATTACCTGAGATATAGTGTTTGATCCTTTGACCGTTTACCACCTTCGGATTTGTGCCTGCGAAGTTGTTGATTTTTATGGCACCGGAACGATAGACCTCCTCGATAACGTAGGGACCTTCCCATTTAGAGAGAAGTTTTCCTGCAAAAAATCTTAAACGGGAGTTGTATAGAAATACATAATCACCTACATTAAACTCACGCTTTTGTATCCTTTTATCGTGCCATCTTTTAACTTTTTCTTTAAACAACTTGGCATTTTCATAGGCTTGGGTTCTCCATTCATCAAGTGAGCTAATATCAAATAACCTCTTCTCACCGGCAAGTTTGAAATCATAGTTGAGCTCTTTAATAGCCCAATATGCCTTATGTTCTAGTTCGAGAGGTATGTGACATGCTTTTCCATAAACCATCTTATACGGAGACATACCCATAGGATTCTTATATGCAGTTCTATAGGCCCATAATGCATCATCAAGTTTCTTGGACCAATTCTTTCTGGACCTATTAACAGTCTTTTGCAAAATTAACTTGAGCTCTCTATTACTCAATTCTACTTGACCACTAGACTGCGGGTGATAAGGAGATGCAATTCTATGATTAACGTCATATTTAGCAAGCATTTTACGGAAAGCACCATGAATAAAGTGTGAACCACCATCAGCCATTAAATATCTAGGGACTCCAAACCTCGGAAAAATAACTTCCTTAAGAATTTTAATAGAAGTGTTATGATCAGCACTACTAGTTGGAATACCTTCTACCCACTTAGTAATGTAATCAACAACAACTAAAATATGTATGTATTCATTAGAGGCAGGAAAAGGTCCCATATAATCAAAGCCCCAACCATCAAATGGTTCAATAACAAGTGAATAATTCATAGGCATTTCTTGACGTCTACTAATATTACCAATTCTTTGACATTCATCACAAGATAAAACAAACTTACGGGCATCCTTGAAGAGAGTAGGCCAATAAAAACCAGATTGCAATACCTTATGTGCAGTTCTATCTCCAGCTGTGGTGTCCTCCATAAGCTTCGGAGTGACACTTGCGTAGGATCTATTCCTGTTCATGCTCAGGCACACAACATCTAATAACACCATCTACTCCTTCTTTATAAAGATGTGGGTCATCCCAAAAGTAATGTCGCAAATCATAAAACAACTTTTTCTTTTGTTGGTAAGTGAAGCTAGGTGGTATAAATTTAGCAACAATATAATTAGCATAATCAGCGTACCATGGAGTGCTACGAGAAGTGCTTACGACATTTAATTCTTCATCTGGAAAGCTATCATCAATAGGTAATGGGTCATCAAGAACATTCTCTAACCTAGATAAGTTGTCTGCAACGGGGTTCTCAGCTCCTCTTCTATCAACAATATGCAAATCAAATTCTTGCAGCAAGAGAACCCATCTAATGAGTCTAGGTTTAGCATCTTTCTTTTCCATAAGATATTTAATAGCAGCATGATCAGTGTGAATAGTTACTTTAGAATCAACAATATAGGGTCTGAATTTATCACAATTAAATACAACTACCAAAAGTTCCTTTTCGGTAGTAGCATAATTTCTTTGAGCATTGTCTAGAGTCTTACTAGCATAATGGATAACATTTAATTTCTTATCAACTCTCTGCCCTAGAACAGCACCTACAGCGTAATCACTAGCATCACACATAATTTCAAAGGGTAAATTCCAATCAGGTGGCTGAACAATAGGTGCAGAGACTAATGCTTTCTTAAGTATTTCAAATGCTTCTACACAATCATCATCAAAGACAAATGGTACATCTTTTTGTAACAAATTAGTCAGAGGCCGAGAAATTTTCGAGAAGTCCTTAGTGAACCTCCTATAAAACCCGGCGTGACCAAGGAAACTTCTTATACCCTTGATGTCCTTGGGACATGGCATCTTTTCAATAGCATCAACCTTGGCTTTATCAACTTCAATACCTCTTTCAGAAACTTTGTGTCCCAAAACAATAACTTCATTAACCATAAAGTGGCACTTTTCCCAATTCAAGACAAGATTAGTTTCTTCACATCTCTGCAAAACTCGATCAAGATTGCTCAAGCAATCATCGAAGGAGGAACCATAGACGGAAAAATCATCCATGAAAACCTCACAAATCTTTTTAGAAAAGTCAGAGAATATAGCCATCATGCATCTTTGAAAGGTAGCAGGTGCATTACATAAACCAAAAGGCATACGTCTATAAGCAAAAGTACCAAAAGGGCATGTAAAAGTAGTCTTTGATTGATCTTTAGCCGACACAGGTATTTGAGAGAAACCAGAATAATCATCTAGAAAGCAATAATGTGTATGTTTGCATAATCTTTCTAGCATTTGGTCAATAAAAGGTAAGGGGTAATGATCTTTCTTAGTAGCTTTATTTAATTTGCAAAAATCAATTACCATCCTATAACCTGTGATAATTCTTTGTGGAATTAATTCATCTTTATCATTAGGGACAACAGTAATACCTCCCTTCTTAGGGACACAATGGACAGGACTTACCCACTGACTATCAGCAACGGGATAAATTATACCTGCCTCTAGAAGCTTGAGTATTTCCTTTCTTACCACTTCTTTCATTTTAGGATTCAAACGCCGTTGAGGATCACAAACTGGTTTGGCATCCGCTTCCAAATTTATTTTATGCTGACATAGAGTGGGACTAATGCCCGTAAGATCATCAAGAGTATATCCAATAGCGGCACGGTGCTTCTTCAGAGTTTTCAATAATCTTTCTTCTTCATGCTCTGAAAGGTTAGCACTAATAATAACAGGATATATTTTCTTTTCATCAAGATAAGCATACTTAAGATTATCAGGCAACGGTTTAAGCTCAAACACGGGATCACCCTTGGGTGGAGGAGGATCCCCTAGGATTTCAACAGGCAAATTGTGTTTCAGAATAGGTTCCTGTTTAAAGAATACTTCATGTATTTCCCTTCTTTCATTCATAAACATATCATTTTCATGGTCTAGCAAATAATGTTCCAAAGGATCACTGGGAGGTACGGCAATAGAAGCAAGACCAATAATTTCATCCTTACTAGGCAATTCTTCCTCACGATGTTGTTTACTAAATTTAGAGAAATTAAACTCATGAACCATATCATCCAAGCCAACAGTAACAACATTCTTTTTGCAGTCTATCGTAGCATTAATAGTATTCAAGAAGGGTCTACCAAATATAATGGGACAAAAGCTATCTTGCGGAGAAGTAAGAACAAGAAAATCAGCAGGATATTTAGTTTTCCCACACAAGACTTCAACATCTCTAACAATCCCAATTGGTGAAATAGTATCTCTATTGGCAAGTTTAATTGTGACATCAATACCTTTTAATTCATCAGGTGCAATTTCATTCTTAATTTCTTCGTATAAAGTATGTGGTATAACACTAGCACTCGCACCCATATCACATAAGCCATGGTAACAATGATCTCCTATTTTAACAGAAATAACAGGCAGGCCTACCACAGGTCTATGTTTATCTCTATCACAGGGTTTAGCAATTCTAGCAGTTTCACCAGTGAATTGAATAACATGCCCATCAATATTATCCGACAAGAGATCTTTAACAATAGCAATATTGGGTTCTACTTTGACTTGCTCAGGAGGTGTATAAGTCCTAATATTGCTTTTACGAACAACAGTTGAAGCTTTAGCATGATCCTTCATTCTAACAGGGAAAGGGGGTTTCTCAACATAAGAAGTAGGAACAATAGGATCATTGTAAGTGACAATCTTTTCTTCAACTTTAATAGGTGCAGCTACTTTTACTTCTATGGGAGGATGATATTTAAACCACTTCTCCTTGGGGATATCAACATAAGTAGCAAAAGATTCATAGAAAGAAGCTACTATCTCAGAGTCAAGTCCATATTTAGTGCTAAACTTACAGAAAACATCGGTATCCATAAAAGATTTAGCACAATCAAACTTGGGTGTCATACCTGACTCCTTACCTTCGTCGAGGTCCCAATCTTCAGAGTTGCGTTTAATTCTATCCAATAGATTCCATCCAAATTCAATAGACTTTATCATAAAAGAGCCAACACAAGAAGTATCGAGCATGGTGCGATTGTTATCAGAAAGCCGAGCATAAAAATTCTGGAGAATTGTCAATTTTGAGAGGTCATGATTGGGGCATGAATATAACATTGATTTAAGCCTCCCCTAAGCTTGAGCGATGCTTTCTCCTTCGCGAGGCCAAAAATTATATATATAATTGCGATCACGATGAACAAGATGCATAGGGTAATACTTTTGATGAAATTCCAATTTCACTCTTTTATAGTTCCATGATCTCGTATCACATAGCCTATACCATGTCAATGCGTCTTCCTTCAAAGATAAAGGAAAAGACTTCTTCTTAACAACATCATCAGGTATACCTGCAAGCTTAAATAGTCCACAAATATCATCCACATAGCGAAGATGCTCGTCAGGATGCTTTGTTCCATCTCCTGTAAAAGTATTAGCCAGCAGTTTTTCCATGATACCCGAAGGAAATTCAAAAGGAGTTTCATTTTCAATAGGTTCAGTAGGTTGAGGGGCAACTCTTTGCTCAACTGGAAGGGGTGAAGATACCCCGAACAAGCCCCTCATAGAATTACTTTCCATAGTAACAAGTGACAGAAAATTTCAGCACACTATATAAATTTTTCCTTACCAAATTCCACCTACCAAAGGCGCTACTCTCCCTGGCAACGGCGCCAGAAAAGTGTCTTGATGACCCACAAGTAGAGGGGATCTATCATAGTCGTTTTGATAAGTAAGAGTGTCGAACCCAACGAGGAGCAGAAGGAAATGATAAGCGGTTTTCAGCAAGGTATTCTCTGCAAGTACTGAAATAAGTGGTAACAGATAGTTTTGTGATAAGATAAATTGTAACGAGCAACAAGTAACAAAAGTAAATAAGGTGCAGCAAGGTAGCCCAATCCTTTTTGTAGCAAAGGACAAGCCGGAACAAACTCTTATAATAAGAAAAGCGCTCCCGAGGACACATGGGAATATCGTCAAGCTAGTTTTCATCACACTAATATCATTCGCGTTCGGTACTTTGATAATTTGATATGTGGGTGGACCGGTGCTTGGGTGCTGTTCTTACTTGAACAAACATCCCACTTATGATTAACCTCTATTGCAAGCATCCGCAACTACAACAAAAGTATTAAGGTAAACCTAACCATAGCATGAAACATATGGATCCAAATCAGCCCCTTACGAAGCAACGCATAAACTAGGGTTCAAGCTTCTGTCACTCTAGCAACCCATGATCTACTTATTACTTCCCAATGCCTTCCTCTAGGCCCAAATAATGGTGAAGTGTTATGTAGTCGACGTTCACATAACACCACTAGAGGTTAGACAACATACATCTCATCAAAATATCGAACGAATACCAAATTCACATGACTACTAATAGCAAGACTTCTCCCGTGTCCTCAGGAACAAACGTAACTACTCACAAAGCATATTCATGTTGATAATCAGAGGGGTAATAATATGCATAAAGGATCTGAACATATGATCTTCCACCAAGTAAACCAACTAGCATCACCTACAAGGAGTAATCAACACTACTAGCAACCTACTAGCACCAATCCCAGACTTGGAGACAAGAACTGGATACAAGAGATGAACTAGGGTTTGGAGATGAGATGGTGCTGGTGAAGATGTTGATGGAGATTTCCCTCTCCCGATGAGAGGAGCGTTAGTGATGATGATGGCGATGATTTCCCCCTCCCGGAGGGAAGTGTCCCCGGCAGCACAGCTCTGCCGGAGCCCTAGATTGGTTCCACCAAGGTTCCGCCTCGTGGAGGCGGAGTCTCGTCCCGAAAGGTTGCTTGCTATATTTTTCTCATCGAAAGACTTCATATAGGAGAAGATGGACGTCAGAGAGCCACCAGGGGGCCCACGAGGTAGGGGGCGCACCTAGGGGGGAGGGGCGCGCCCCCCACCCTCGTGAGCAGGGTGTGGGCCCCCTGGCCTTCATCTTTGGCGACGATTTTTCTTTATTTATTTTAAGGTATTCCGTGGAGTTTCAGGACTTTTGGAGTTGCGCAGAATAGCCCTTCAATATTTGCTCCTTTCCCAGCCCAGAATTCCAGCTGCCGGCATTCTCCCTCTTCATGTAAACCTTGTAAAATAAGAGAGAATAGCCATAATTATTGTGCATAACATGAAATAACAGCCCATAATGCGATAAATATCAATATAAAAGCATGATGCAAAATGGACGTATCGGATTACCATGCTCCTCCACCACCACCACGCCGTTGTGCTGCTGCTGGATGGAGTCTTCCTCAACCTCTCCCTCTCTCCTTTCTGGATCAAGGCATGGGAGACGTCACCGGGCTGCACGTGTGTTGAACGCGGTGGTGCCGTCCATTCGGCATTAGGATCTCCGGTGATTTGGATCACGACGAGTACGACTCCTTCAACCTCGTTCTCTTGAACGCTTCCGCTTAGCGATCTACAAGGGTATGTAGATGCACTCCCCTCTCTCTCGTTGCTAGTCTCTCCATAGATAGATCTTGGTGACTCATATGAATTTTTTTGAATTTCTGCTTTGTTCCCCAACAATAGGTATCAGAGCTAGGTCTATTGCGTAGATTCTATGCACGAGTAGAACACAAGTTGTTGTGGGCGTTGATTTTGTTCAGTATGCTTACCGTTACTAGTCCAATCTTGTTTCGATGGTATTGTGGGATGAAGCGGCCCGGACCGACCTTACACGTACTCTTACGTGAGACAGGTTCCACCGACTGACATGCACTTGTTGCATAAGGTGGCTAGCGGGTGCCAGTCTCTCCCACTTTAGTCGGGTCGGATTTGATGAAAAGGGTCCTTATGAAGGGTAAATAGCAATTGGCATATCACGTTGTGGCTTTTACGTAGGTAAGAAACATTCTTGCTAGAAACCCATAGCAGCTACATAAAACATGCAAACAACAATTAGAGGACGTCTAACTTGTTTTTGCAGGGTATGCTATGTGATGTGATATGGCCAAAAAGAATGTGATGAATGATATGTGATGTATGAGATTGATCATGTTCTTGTAATAGGAATCACGACTTGCATGTCGATGAGTATGACAACCGGCAGGAGCCATAGGAGTTGTCTTAATTTATTGTATGACCTGCGTGTCATTGAACAACGCCATGTAATTGCTTTACTTTATTGCTAACCGTTAGCTATAGTAGTAGATTAATAGTTGGCGAAACAACTTCATGGAGACACGATGATGGAAATCATGATGATGAAGATCATGGTGTCATGCCGGTGACGATGATGATCATGGAGCCACGAAGATGGAGATCAAAAGGAGCAAAATGATATTGGCCATATCATGTCACTTTTTGATTGCATGTGATGTTTATCATGTTTATGCATCTTATTTGCTTAGAACGACGGTAGTAAATAAGATGATCCCTCATTAAAATTTCAAGAAAGTGTTCCCCCTAACTGTGCACCGTTGCGAAAGTTCATTGTTTCGAAGCACCATGTGATGATTGGGTGTGATAGATTCTAACGTTCAAATACAACGGGTGTAAGCCAGATTTACACATGCGAAACACTTAGGTTAACTTGACGAGCCTAGCATGTACAGACATGGCCTCGGAACACAAGAGACCGAAAGGTCGAGCATGAGTCGTATAGTAGATACGATCAACATGAAGATGTTCACCGATGATGACTTGTCCGTCTCACGTGATGATCGGACACGGCCTAGTTGACTTGGATCATGTAATCACTTAGATGACTAGAGGGATGTCTATCTGAGTGGGAGTTCATTAGATGAACTTAATTATCGTGAACATAGTAAAAAGCCCTTTGCAAATTATGTCATAGCTCGCGCTTTAGTTCTACTGTTTTAGATATATTCATAGAGAAAATATAGTTGAAAGTTGACAGTAGCGATTATGCGGACAGTAGAAGCCTTATGTCCTTAATGCACCGCTCGGTGTGCTGGACCTCGAACATGGTCTGTGGATGTTGCGAACATCTGACATACATGTTTTGATGACTACATGATCGTTCAGTAATGTTAAACGGTTTAGAATTGAGGCACCAAAGACGATTTCGAAATGTCGCGGAACATATGAGATGTTTCGAGGGCTAAAATTGGGATTTCAGGCTCGTGCCCACGTCAAGAGCTATGAGACCTCCGACGAGTTTTCTAGCCTACAAACTAAGGGAGAAGATCTCAATCGTTGAGCTTGTACTCAAATTGTCTGGGTACAACAATCACTTGAATCGAGTGGGAGTTAATCTTCCAGATGAGATAGTGATGTTTCTCCAAAGACATTGCCACCAAGCTACTAGAGCTTCGTGATGAACTATAACATAACAGGGATAGATATGATGATCCTTGAGCTATTCACAATGTTCGACACAGTGAATGTGGAAATCAAGAAGGAGCATCAATTGTTGATGGTTAGTGAAACCACTAGTTTCAAGAAGGGCAATGGCAAGTAAGGGGTACTTCATGAAACAGAAAATCAGTTGCTTCTCCAGTGAAGAAACCCAGGGTTGAACCCAAACCCGAGACTAAGTGCTTCTGTAATGAGGGAACGGACACTGAAACAAAACTACCCTAGATACATGGTAAATGAGAAGGCTGGCAAGGTCGATAGAAGTATATTGGATATACATTATGATAATGTGTACTTTACTAGTACTCCTAGTAGCACCAGGGTATTAGATACCGGTTCGGTTGCTAATTGTTAGTAACTCGAAATAAAAGCTACGGAATAAACGGAGGCTAGCTAAAGGTGAGCTGACGATATGTGTTGGAAGTGTTTCCAAGGTTGATGTGATCAAGCATCGCACGCTCCCTCTACCATCGAGATTACTGTTAAACCTAAATAATTGTTATTTGGTGTTTGCATTGAGCATAGACATGATTGGATTATGTCTATCGCAATACGGTTATTCATTTAAGGAGAATAATGGTTACTCTGTTTATTTGAATAATACCTTCAATGGTCTTGCACCTAAAAGGAATGGTTTATTGAATCTCGATCGTAGTGATACACATTTTCATGCCAAAAGATATAACATGGTAATGATAGTACCACTTACTTGTGGCACTGCCATGTAAGTCATATTGGTATAAAACGCATCAAGAAGCTCCATGCTGATGGATCTTTGGACTCACTCATTTTTGAAAAGTTTAAGACATGCGAACCATGTCTTTTGGTGTATACGCATGAAGAAACTCCATGCAGATGGATCGTTTGATTTTGAATCACTTGAGATATGCAAATCATAGCACATGGGCAAGATGACTGAAAAGCCTCGTTTTCAGTAAGATGGAACAAGATAGCAACTTGTTGGAAGTAACACATTTTGATGTGTGCAGTTCAATGAGTGCTGTGGCATGTAGTGAATATCGTTATGTTCTTACTTCACAGATGATTTGAGTAGATGTTGTATATCTACTTGATGAAACACAAGTCTGAATTATTGAATGGTTCAAGTAATTTCAGAGTGAAGTTGAAGATCATTGTGACAAGAGGATAAAATGTCTGTGATATGATCATAGAGATGAGTATGTGAGTTACGAGCTTTGGCACGCAATTAATACATTGTGGAATTTTTTTCACAATTAATACCGCCTGGAACACCATTGTGTGATGGTGTGTCCGAACATCATAGTTGCACCCTATTAGATATGGTGCGTACCATGATGTATCTTATCGAATTACCACTATCGTTCATGGGTTAGGCTTTAGAGACAACCGCACTCACTTTAATAGGGCACCACGTAATTTCGTTGAGACGACACCGTTTGAACTATGGTTTGGAGAAACCTAAGTTGTCGTTTCTTAAAAGGTTGGGGTTGCGACGCTTATGTGAAAAAGTTTCAGGTTGATAAGCTCGAACCCAAAGCGGATAAAATGCATCTTCATAGGACACCCAAAACAGTTGGGTATACCTCCTATTTCAGATCCGGAGGCAAAAGTGATTGTTTCTAGAAATGGGTCCTTTCTCGAGGAAAAGTTTCTCTCCAAAGAATTGAGTGGGAGGATGGTGGAGACTTGATGAGGTTAATGAACCATCACTTCAACCAGTGTGTAGCAGGGCACAGGAAGTTGTTCATGTTGCACCTACACCAATTGAAGTGGAAGCTGATGATAGTGATCATAATGCTTTGGATCAAGTCACTGCCAAACCTCGTAGGACGACAAGGACAGGTACTGCTTCAGAGTGGTACGGTAATCCTGTCTTGGAGGTCATGTTGCTAGACAACAATGAACCTACGAGCTATCGAGAAGTGATGGTGGGCCCAGATTCCAAGAAATGGCTAGAGGCCATAAAATCCGAGAGAGGACCATGTATGAAAACAAAGTGTGAACTTTGGCAGAACTACTTGATGGTCGTAAGGCTATTGGGTACAGATGGATTTTAAAAGGAAGTCGGACAATGATGGTAAGTATCACCATTAAGAAAGCTCGACTTGTCGTTAAAGATTTCCGACAAGTTCAAGGAGTTGACTACGGTGAGGCTTTCTCACTCGTAGTGATGCTAAGATTCTATTGGAATTGGATTAGCAGTTACTACATTATTTATGAAATCTTGCAGATAGGATGTCAAAACATTGTTTCCTCGACAATTTTCTTGAGGAAAGGTTGTATGTGATACAACCAGAAGTTTTTGACAATCCTGAAAGACGCTAACAAGTATGCAAAGCTCCAGCAATCCTTCTAAGGACTGGAGTAAGCATCTCGGAGTTGGAATGTGCGCTTTGATGAGATGATCAGAGAATTTTGGGTTCATACAAAGTTTATGAGAAACTTGTATTTCCAAAGAAGTGAGTGGGAGCACTATAGCATTTTTGATGAGTATATGTTTTTGACATATTGTTGATCGGAAATGATGTAGAATTTCTGGATAGCATATAGGGTTATTTGAAAAGTGTTTTTCAATTGAAAACCTGGATTAAGCAACTTGAACATTGAGCATCAAGATCTATGAGGATAGATCAAAAAACGCTAAATGGTACTTTCAAATGAGCACATACCTTGACATGATCTTGAAGGTGTTCAAGATGGACCAGTCAAAGAAGGAGTTCTTGCTTGAGTTGTAAGGTATGAAGTTAAGACTTAAAGCTCAACCACGGCAGAAGAGAGAGAAAGGACGAAGGTCGTCCCCTATGCTTCAGACGTAGGCTCTATAGTATGCTATGTTGTGTACCACACCGGAAGTGTGCCTTGCCATGAGTCTGGCAAGGGGGTACAAGAGTGACCCAGGAATGGATCATTGGACAGCGGTCAAAATTGTCCTTGGAGTAAATAAGGACATGTTTCTCGATTATGGAGGTGATAAAGAGTTCGACGTAAAGGGTTACGTCGATGCAAGCTTTAACACCTATCCGAATGACTCTGAGTAGCAAAACGGATACGTATAGTGGAGCAACCATTCGGAATAGCTCCAAGTGGAGCATGGAAGCAGCGTTTGCAATATGACCTAGAGATTTGCAAAGTAGATACGGATCTGAATGTAGCAGACCCGTTGACTAAAACCTCTCTCACAAGCAAAACATGATCAAACCCCAGAACTCATTGAGTCTTAATCACATGATGATGTGAACTGGTTTAGTGACACTAGTAAACTCTTTGGATGTTGGTCACATGGCGATGTGACCTATGAGTGTTAATCACATGGCGATGTGAACTAGATTATTGACTCTAGTGCAAGTGGGAGACTGTTGGAAATATGCCCTAGAGGCAATAATAGATTAGTTATTATTATTATATTTCCTTGTTCATGATAATCGTTTATTATCCATGCTATAATTGTATCGATAGGAAACTCAGATACATACATAGACACCACCATGTCCCTAGTAAGCATCTAGTTGACTAGCTCGTTGATAAATAGATGGTTACGGTTTCTTGACCATGGACATTGGATGTCATTTATAACGGGATCACATCATTAGGAGAATGATGTGATGGACAAGACCCAATCCTAAGCCTAGCACAAAGATCGTGTAGTTTGTATGCTAAAGCTTTTCTAATGTCAAGTATCTTTTCCTTAGACCATGAGATTGTGCAACTCCCGGATACCGTAGGAATGCTTTGGGTGTACCAAACGTCACAACGTAACTGGGTGGCTATAAAGGTGCACTACGGGTATCTCCGAAAGTGTCTGTTGGGTTGGCACGAATCGAGACTGGGATTTGTCACTCCGTGCAAACAGAGAGGTATCTCTGGGCCCACTCGGTAGGACATCATCATAATGTGCACAATGTGACCAAGGGGTTGATCACGGGATGATGTGTTACAGAACGAGTAAAGAGACTTTCCGGTAACGAGATTGAACAAGGTATCGGGATACCGGCGATCTAATCTCGGGCAAGTACAATACCGCTAGACAAAGGGAATTGAATACGGGAGTGATTGAGTCCTTGACATCGTGGTTCATCCGATGAGATCATCGTGGAACATGTGGGAACCAACATGGGTATCCAGATCCCGCTGTTGGTTATTGACCGGAGAACGTCTCGGTCATGTCTGCATGGTTCCCGAACCCGTAGGGTCTACACACTTAAGGTTCGATGACGCTTATAGGGAATAGATATATGTGGTTACCGAATGTTGTTTGGAGTCCCGGATGAGATCCCGGACGTCACGAGGAGTTCCGGAATGGTCCGGAGGTAAAGATTTATAAATGGGAAGTCCTGTTTTGGTCACCGGAAAAGTTTCGGGTGTTATCGGTAACGTACCGGGACCACCGGGAGGGTCCCGGGGGTCCACCAAGTGGGGCCACCGGCCCCAGAGGGCTGCATGGGCCAAGTGTGGGAGGGGACCAGCCCTAGGTGGGCTGGTGCGCCCCCCCCCCCCACAAGGGCACAAGTCGCCTAGGGTTTGGGGAGGGGGCGCACCCACCTTACTTGGGGGGCAAGTTTCCCCCTTCC
>NC_041383.1:10920639-10924704 GCF_002162155.2 Triticum dicoccoides | reverse complement strand
GATGGGATCTAGGGGCTGCCGCACCCCCTGGGGGTGGGAACCCTAGAGGGGGCGCAGCCCCCTCCCTCTCCCCTATATATACTTGAGGTTTTGGGGCTGCCATACACAAGAGTTTCCACCTCTCCCTGGCGCAGCCCTAGCTCTCTTTCTCCTCGTCTCTCGCGGTGCTTGGTGAAGCCCTGCTGGATTACCACACTCCTCCATCACCACTATACCGTTGTGCTGCTGCTGGATGGAGTCTTCCTCAACCTCTCCCTCTCTCCTTGCTGGATCAAGGCATGGGAGACGTCACCAGGCTGCACGTGTGTTGAATGCGGAGGTGCCGTCCGTTCGGCATTAAGATCTCTGGTGATTTGGATCACGACGAGTACGACTTCTTCAACCCCGTTCTCTTGAACGCTTCCGCTTAGCGATCTACAAGGGTATGTAGATGCACTCCCCTCTCTCTCGTTGCTAGTCTCTCCATTGATAGATCTTGGTGACTCGTAGGAATTTTTTTGAATTTCTGCTACGTTCCCCAACAGGGGGAGCCGTAGAGCAGGTGTGGAGGCACAACCTAGTGCTGCCAGACCACGGGAGGCGTTGTCGCAGGGAAGCCCGGAGCGCCCGGAGCACTCAGACCAGCAGCATGGTGCGAGGCAATGCCCGCGAACGGCGTGCTCGAGCCACAACTAGGGCCGAGGATGCCCGTGCCTGGGGCGTGGGCGCGCCACGACATCGGCCAGGCGTGAACCATGCCGGTCCATGGTGCAGCTGCAGGAGCGGGAGGGCCTTGGGCATGCCCACCCCCGTCGGAGTGGGACGACTGCCCCCCTCCGGAGTTGTTGGCCTTCCCTTTGCCCTTGTAGCGTCCCCCGCCGCCGCGTGGAGGACCGTTCCCAGGGCCGCCGCCGCCGCCCGGAGTGTTATTGTTGTTGTTGGCCGGGGCGCGGGCAGCGTGTAGGGCAGTCTCAGTGGTGGCGTCGGCAGAGAGACGGCTCTCCTCCAACAGCAGAAAAGCACGACAGCGCAGCAGGGTCGAAAACGGTGTCTGCATCGTCAGGATGGGCACGGCATAGCGAAAATGTGGGTGAAGCCCACGGAACATGTTGAGCACCTGATCACGGTCGGTGACTGGCGCGCCAAGCTCGGTGAGGCGGTTGGTGCAGTCCTTGAGCCGTGCAAAGAAGGAGAGGATGGACGAGGAGCCTTGCTCGATGCGGCGAAATTTAAGCCAAGCAACGTAATTGAACAATTTTGCAAAAAGTGGCTAACTAAAATTCTGAGAAGCAAGTAACTGAACTTATGCTAGTTCTTTGTAGAGGCACACTGCAACTCCTTTTTCGCTTACAAGGTTGTACGAAGGAGTCCATGGCATCAATTGCTTGGATACGCAGTCCCAATACTTCTTTCTTCCCACATTGCATTGGTAAGTCGAATGGCTAATCTGGTAAGATGGTGCGACCTTGATATGTTATATGAGGACGTGTAGTCAGACTAGTTGTAACCACACACATCACACTGTCTTTTACTGTATATTTCATGCGATTACTTTTGGCATATCGAGATCTAAGCAATCTACAATAGGATGAAAAGACTGGCATCCTTCACATTATTGGCGAACTCAGTTCATAGAAACAAGAAATTCAACCATTTTGTGGGCAAATCAAAAGCGCCACTGGAATATTTTTCACTACCCAATCATACACGCAAAAAGGGGCGACGCCACCATAGGGGCTGGTATGGGCGGCCGCCTCAAGTGGCTGGAACATGTGCACCTAGTTTGAGTCATCCAGGTTGGCCCAGACTAGTTTTGTTTGTCCCAACGCACGAGCAGGCAATGTAAAAAATGAAGAAAAATGTTTCAATTTGGATGGGCCAATAACATAAGTGCAAGGAAGGCCATATAGCAGGCTCGTAGACCAAACGAGCGCCTCCCATATCAATCGACAGCAGGAAAAATCCCAATTGATTCGCTCCAGCCTCCAGTATGGTTCGTTCCTAACCTAGCCGCCGCTGGACAGACCGACACAGCACTTCCTCGCGCCCTCGTTGGAGGGCGGTCGCCGGGCTTCAAGCGAACGGAAGGACAAGAAGATGAAGATCCAACCTTGGGTGTAGCATGCGTGGGAGGCAGCGGCGGCAGCACGGGCATGGCATCGAGCTTGCAAGAGTAGCATGCGCAACGAGCAGGTACATCACATCCCTGATTATATCTAATGCGCAACGAGCTGGCCAATAGTTAAACCTGGCGGTGTTGTAAAACTGCTTGTATGTAGGGAATCTATGAGAAAATGAAACCAATTTCTACTTATTTTATAACTCCCCCAATCAATACTGAACTGACTGAATCTGATGTATCTAATAAAATTTTCGATGCAAACATACAAGCTCATGTTGTTCTTGAGCCTGAAGTGTCTAATGAACAGACTGCTAATGAAGGATTTGATGCAAACATTTTACATGCTCCTGGTGATGAACATATAGTGTCTAATCAGGGATCTAATGCAAGCATTTTGCAAGCTCATTGAAGGATTTAGTGTCTAATGATGATCTGGTATGTTGAGTGACACAGAGATTTGCAGGCATTGATGACAAGCAAATTATAGTGCATTTTCATATCTTGAGGAAACATCGAGGCCATCTTCCAGAACGTCACCGTATCATGACTACATAGCATAAATACTTTTCTAATCTGTTGTTTGAAACTATTGGCATACTTGTGCAAGATAGATATATTGACATGCAGTTTGCGCACTGGTTATAGGTGCAATTACACTTGATATTTTCAGCCAGAGACGAATAATTCAAGCAGGTACAGACCATGTTTGTAGTCCTTGTACACCATGTTGCATTTTGTGTTTTTTGGTGCTTGCATCATTTAGTGTTTATAATCTGAACTACTTTGGATCATTAGCTGGTTTTCAAAGTGCATGTAGTTTCACATTTCTCAAGTTATGTTGATTTCCAGAGTGCAAGTGCCTTCGTATTTTTTAAGTTAAATGTTCGCCCCTGGTAACTTGAATTTGTGGATCCGCCGCTGCACAAAAATCATACACGAATGCCAGTACGAATTAAATGAAATGCAGAGACTTACGCTAGCTTGTTGTACAGGCTCACTGCAGCTCTGCTTGCGCTTGGGATGTTCCATGTACAAGTCCATCTTACCACTTGCTTGGATGTGCAGGCCTTGTGCTCCTTGCATCCCCCTCTGCATTTTTGACACGGCGAATGGTTGATCAAATAAGAGGAATCGACCTTGATGTTGTACCGGAGGACAGATACTTACAAGGTTATACGGGTGTGCAGGATGTGTACTAGATCCCGTAGCGCTGTCATGCTTCGCTAAAAAATGGATTTGCTTGTTTCAGATGATATCTCCAGAAGAAACAAAAGTTAAAGTAAGAATTGCATAGGTGTGTAAGCTAAGAGAGCAGTGAAAGGATATCCAAACATCGCCGGAACAGTGCACAAGGGAGTGATGTGTGGATACCTAGTTCAGGCCGGCGTTTGGGCATGCTCGCCTAGCTAGAGTGCGGGTCACTTCAGAGCCGTTGAGGGTGATGCGCTGGCTGGGCGTGCACGGATGCAGATCTTGAGTGGCAGCGGAGCGCTACGATACGGTGGACGAGACCGTTGGTGAAGCCCCAACGGCCTCGGGGGCGGACGTGCGATGATGTGCTCGATGAAGTAGCCCTGGTGAGCTGGGAGACGGCGTCGGTGAAGCGCACCTGATGCGGTGGAACTCGGTGTCTGTGAGGCACGTCGGTTGCGGCGGCCGACATTGTCGGTGCACCACCCGGTGCGGTGGACAAGGGCGTAGATGAGGTAGCTCCGGTGCGGTGGTGCAGCGCGACCGTCGTCTTCGTCGTCGTCGTCCGGCACAGGTGGGGAAAGAGACGAGATGAGGGGCGATTCGAGCTTTGCTTGGGTTGGCGGTGAATTAGGGATTTGAGCAATCTGGGCGCGAAAGGGGATGGTGGAGAAGAGAGATTTTGCAGGGCTGGAATTGGGGCCGCCAGATATCTCAATCCAAAACGTGGAAGAGCAAACTTATTTTGTCGTCGTCCTTTTTTTGGTGGGGAG
>NC_041383.1:10903620-10920440 GCF_002162155.2 Triticum dicoccoides | reverse complement strand
CATGTGGGCCCAACAGGTGGCTGGCCCACATGTGAGTGACCCAAAGGCAGGTGCCTTTAAGGCACCGAAGCAGCGTCCACCCCGACACGACCCTGATCTGCCTGGTGCGCCTACATTTGAGAATGCAAACGAATCTTCTTTCATTTGCAAACGAATCTGTATGTATTACCATGCCCGTCTTTTCCTTGCAATAATTAGTCACTCGAAACGAGATACTCCCTCCGTTCACTTTTGTAAGTCATTTCAGACAACTTAAAATGAATTGTTTTGCACATTGTCTAAAATGTCTTCAAGGTCTTATAAAAGTGAACAGAGGGAGTACTATAAATTAATTAATGAGGAGATATTTGAAAAAAAATCAAAACGGTATTCACGCTAACGTGGATTGGAGTGTGTGTGACATAATTAGTTATTTGAATTAGAGTGTGTGTCACGTAGCGATCTCCAATTCTAACGTGGATTTCGCATTTCACTATATCCATGCTACTTTTTTAATACAAATTCATATGTATATGATGAACACCCTGGTAGTGAGAAAACTTTTGGATGGATTCATACATATGACCTACAAAAAAGCACAACAAATTGAGTCAATGTCAACTTTTCGAAACTTAGTATGGCACGAATTCAAAATAATTACTCGTATGCATGGTCCTCAGTTCAAATCTTACAATGTACACCGAATTGAAACATCAATGTTAAGTCTTGTACTATGTACATTCAACCACACACCCCCCCGCACACACACACGCTACATACTTCATGTATCGGTCAATCTTCCTCTCTTACCACCTTAGGAAGCTATCGGTTTCCAACACACATTCATTCTTTCTCTCCATGTTTCGATCTCTAAGTCTCTCAACTACACAACCCCTTTTTCCACTCTGTTACCAAATTCATTTGCATCACTCACCCGCCATTGCACCCCATGCTGAGCTCTCTCTCTCTCTCTCCCTCTCCCTCTCACCCTCTCACGCTAAATACATGCATTGCCTATCTAGCCCCCCCCCAACCTCTCATGCGCACGCATGCACATTGTATATCTAGGTCACTCCCTCGAGACTGTCTCACTCTTTCTTCCGCACGGCGGGCCACACTCGCTCAATCTTGCTCTCTTTATCTGAATCTCGTTTAACCTCGTTTTCTTTCACACACAAATGATATATCACCCTGTTCGGGCCTCGATCGACACACTCTATACTCTCTCATGCAGATTGTCTATCTAGGTCAGTCCATCCAAGCCGCCGCCACTCTTTCGACCTCATGGCGGGCCACGCTCACTCAATCTCTCTCTCTCTCTCTGTATGTCACGATTGACCTCTCTCTTTCTCGGACAAAAACGATATATCACCATGTTTGAGCCCAATTCGACCTATTAACATTGTATACTCTCTCACGCACATTGTCTATCTAGGTCACTCTCTCCAACCCGTCTCACTCTTTCGATTGCACGGCGACCCTATGTGATCGATTGACCTTGCTTCCTCCCACGCACAAAATATATCTACACGTCTGTGACTGGATCATCTCTCAAGCTCTATCTTACATCCCTCACCCTTGCCAAAAGCTCAATCGGACAATATCTCTCGAGAGCATATATATCTGTTCAATGAATGTCGGACCACACTCACTTTGTCTCTCTATCTATATGTCTCTCGATTGACCTCGCTTTCTCACACCGTATCTTCCACGCATTGAAGCTACTACCTCTCCATCTCTCACAAAGCTGGAGCTATTTACATTGCGAGTGGCACACCAACCTTGCATTAATTTGTGTAGGCATTTATTCCGATCGGTTTAGATTATATTTTCGTAGCATTCAGCCCACAACTACTCGAAACACCGTTGCAACCCCCCGCAACTCCCCTAGTTGGTTTCCCTCTGGCTCGGTCATCGCTCTCTCGCACGTCCTTTCTCGCCTTCAACATCGCACCATGGTATTATTGCAAAAAAATATGTTGTTCTCTTTAATTATTATAAATAAGCTACAAAACTACACACCGACAGTCCACTAGGAATGGTACAAAAGTCGACCCACAAATTAAAGTGCTACAAACTACACACCGAGGGGTCCACATGTCATGAAACAAATTTGGACCCATATACAAATTAAAAAATAAAGGACGAGGATCGAACATGCGACCGGGCCTTAAAGCCGGACGTCAATAGGCAACATACGTAGAACAACAATGTTTGTTGTACCCCCCTTTGTTCACATAATGTTTTTATATTACCACAGCCTATTTAATGGATAACATGTAATATTATTTTTAGTACTATTCGCCTTCACTTACTGGTGGGTTCGATATGTGATCTCTCTCTCTCTCTCTCTCTCTCTCCTCCCCTTCTGTGTTTAGACGCACGGGCAAACACGAAGAACTCGTGGGCGATGTTGCCGTTGACCATATCTGGACGCGTTCACAAGTCACGGCACCAGTTTCACGTACCAGCAGCACTAGTCAGTGTGTACGTGCAATGCACGTTAATTTGGTAGTACATTAAGTGCATGCGGATATTAAGTAGAATATTATTTGTGTGTTAATATGTGATTAGCACTATTTTTGGCATGAAATTAACTGCATGCTAAATGTGTTGAGCGCTCGACATTGAAGCAGTCTAGGTCGTTGGATGACAAGGAATACATGTGGCTTGATGACGTTTTATATTTAATTTGATACGGCTCTAGCAGAACATTCAATAGATCAAACCATAGATTTCGTTCAGTCTGACTCCGACTTTAAATTATACGACGATCGATATAAAATAAACGGAAATGATAAACATTCGTATTTTAAGCATGGCAATTCGAACGTTTTTCATGGCAAATTTAGATTACGCGGCGGCGGCGGGGGCGTCTTGCGGTGGGAAGCGGCTCCTCTGCCATGCTCTGTGTGTCGTCGGGCCACTGACCGACAGTGACGGCGGCGTCTTGCGCCATTGGTGGCGTACTCCTGGACGTTGTCCTAGCTTCAAGGAAGGCCAGAATGTTCTTGACTTCGGAGCGAGTCAACTGGCGGGAGGAGGCGACTGGCATTGGTGCAAGGAAGCGGTCGACGACGGCCATCCATGCGGGGACAGGTGCTGTCAACGGCGCAGCGGAGACATTAGTGTGCACGGGCACCGGCACGGGCGCGCATGTCAGTTCACGTGCAGACGCATGTGCTGGAAGGTGCATGGGCACCGGCACGGACGTGCGCGTCAGTGCACGTGCAGGCGCATGCGCTGGCAGGTGCACGGGCGCGTGAAAGTCGGCGGGGTCCTCGTGGAACCTCGTGGGATCAAGCTCGGCGACAATTTGCGGCTCGCAGCCCATCAACGGAGCGGGGACAGGCGCTGACGCAGTCTTCCCGCAAGGCCAGTTCAAGCTCGTCCCAAAGCGCTTTATGTTCTTGAGACTCCGGCTGGTGTCTTCCTCAGGAAACTGGAACACTAAGGGAAGACCATCGTGATGCGGCATGCCGTATCTTTAGGTCAGGCTAGTTGGAGGTAGACGACAGGAGAATCGGAGAGGAAGAGAGAAGATTGTAGCGATACCGGGTAGTGCGGGGTTAATTTTAACCTGCGGTGCCGGCGACATTAAAAGTTGGAGCAGTTGGGAAGGGCTCGCCTCCCGGTGAGCCTGCACAGCGGTCTGCTCGCACGCCTCCCTGTCAGCCGGTGCAGCGGTCTGCTCCCACGCCTCCCGTCTACTCATCACATGCTTGCTGGGACGGCACCTGCCGATGAGAAGAGGGGACTCGTGGCAGCACGAAACACCCACGGTTTCAATAGTGAAAACGTTCACCTTAACGTGACATGTCTTTGTTCCAAAATACCTTGGCTCTTCATTTGTGCAACTTGTCATAAGCAGCTTGTCTCAAATTGAATAGAAAACTTACGAAGTAATATTTGTGCCATATCACATGACCATGCTCAGTTTCAAGAATTCATGCTCACTTTTGGATTTTCTGAAATTTAAGATCCAGGATTCGAAACAATATCATAACCTGCATTATGCAATAAATTTTCAAGCCGTACATCTGTCCTGTTGTATTTCTTAAGAAAAGATTTGGTCAAACATTTTGCTTAATTAGACTTCAGACAAGTTATATATGCAGGGTAAAAGGATAATCCTTCCGTACCAATGCATTGCCTGATATATTAACTCAAGTACTAGGCAGGAACAAATGGGCTCAATTCTGTGCTCATCCTGGTGTCGTGTTAGTAGTACTAGGCAATGCAACTGACGGGTGACCTTGACGAGCGGCGACCAAGGGAATTGAACCGTGCTCGGCATGGTAGGTAACATTGTCTAGTTACTAAAGCATCCCTCTGTTGTTCATCGGTAGTCATTATGGACCGGGGACAGGAGGGAATTTCCTAGGGCTGGAATTCTGGCCGCCAGATATTTCGACTTGAAACTCTAAGGCTCGACTGGTTGGGGTTGCGTAATGTGCGTACCATGCACGCCACCGAAGGACACGGGCCCGCTTTTTTTATTTTTTTATTTTTTTAGGATCAACAGGAGCCAAGGTTTGGCTGGTACGCCGTTGGGTCCTACCATTCGAGAATACGAAAGGAACCTTTTAAATTGCCGAACGAATCTATGTGTATTACAATACCTGTATTTTCCTTGCAAATACTAATCTTAACATTGTAATTGATTTATGATGAGTTGTTGAATTTGAGTGAGTTTGTGATATAGTGATCTCAACGTGGATTTCACATTTCATGGTATCCCTAGTAAGTTTTCCAATGCAAATTTAAATTTAAAAGATGAACAATATGGAGGTGAGAAAACTTTGTATGTATCAAGCATATGACCACACACACACACATAGACACACACACACGAACACAACAACAATCCAATAAGTATAGTGCATCTATTTTTCCAAACCATGCATGTATGAAATGAATTCAAAAATACTCCTTCTATTCCTAGATATTAGTCTTTTAGAGTGTTCAACAAGTGACTACATACGGAGCAAAATGAGTGAATCTATACTCTAAAATATGTCTATATACATCCGTATGTGCCAGTCCATTTGAAATCTCTAAAAAACAAATATTTATAGGAACAAATGGAGTAAAATGTAAGATATGCATGGTCAGTTCAATATTTAAAATGAACATGAGACTGAAACATGAATATTAAGTCTAGTACTACAGTACATGCAAATGTTGTGTTTAGGCGGAGCTATGATAGTCGGGGGTCAACCGCTCGACCTTAGATAAAATTGTGGAACTCTGCTTAGGGTTGTTTAGATTATATTTGTCCCCGCACTCCCAACCACCGATTGGTTGTGCACCCCCACCCCTCCTCCCCGGGAGAATATCATGTGACCCCATACCTTAGATGCTATATGCCGATACAAGTTGCTTGGAGCTTGTAGATCTGAGATATAGCAGCTCACATGATGTGTCTTAATATTTTAATCGGAAACCTTGATTAGTTTAAGAATTGCACACAATTTGTACAAAAACTACTCAGATGCCCTTGGATCCCATATCCAACGACCTCGAAGCTCGTATCACCGTAGCATCTAAGATGAAGGAGGACATCATATTCTCCTGTATGTAAGAATATCATGTGCTACCACACCTTAGATGCTTTGGTGATACAAGCTCTTCGGAGCTGTTGGATTTGTGACCCAACACCTCCTCGGTGTTTCGAATGGTTTTTTGCAGAAAAGCCCCAAAAGAGTTCGGCCATTGCTTACAAGCACAAAGACTGCTCAGATGCCATTGGCTCTCAGATCAAACGACCTCGAAGCTCGTATCACCGTAGCATCCAAGCTGCGATAGCACCTTATGTTTTCTCGCACAACATTATATGAGGTGCTCCCGCACCGTAGATTCTATGGTGATACGAGTTCACTGAGATCTAATGGCCCACAGTAGGAGGTTTGAATGTTTTAGCAATATATGGCTGATAGAGTTTGGGAAATACACAGATTGTACAAGTACTGCGCATGTGCCATCTGATCACTGATCAGACAACCTAGATGCTCATATCACCGTAGCGGGTAATTAAGCTACGGGAGCACCTAATATGAGCAAGGTGGAGCCGTTGGATCGAAGATGCAGCAGCACACACAAGGTTTGAATGTTTTATTTGTAAAAAAACCTTTCGAGAGTTTGGAAATTGCGCATAATTACAAAGACTAATCCCAAGCAATTGGATCTCACTTCCAACAGTGTAAACCTCGTATCACCATGGTATCTAAGTTGCGGGGTGGATGTGATATTTTATGCCGCTGTCATTTTTGTTCCTAAACTTGCAAAATGCGTGTAACTCGTGCCTTTACTTGTCTAACTGCGCAAAGTGTTTGTTAAAAAAAACATCCTACACTAAAATATCGGAACAACACACGGGGGTCCCACTTGTCATTAATCAAATTTGGACCTAAAACTAACATATCTGAAAGAGGAGATTCGAACTGGCAACCTGGACTAAAAAGTGTAAGTCGATAGCCTGAAACAACAACGGTTGTTGGCTCTGTCCCATAACTTGATTTTATACAGTATTATGTTGAGTAGAGTAGAGGGAGTGCCTCGTCAACACGTGCATGACCGTTGTCACACTTACTGGTGGGTCCCAGGTCTGTGATCTCAATCTCTCTTCTCTCCATCGTCTAACCTTTGCACGGGCACACAAGAAGAGTGGCGCTAGCTTGCCGTGGTGTTATTACAACAACAAAAAAAAGCTTGGAAAATAGAAGAATCGCCTAGAACAAGAGACGTTGTGGCTGGTCGAGACGGAGCTAACCACATCTATCCTCCGTGCCACGTCTGCATGATGAAGCTGTATGGCTAGGGGGTGTTTTCGACCGACTGGCTGGGTCCCGAGGTCGAACCATAGGTACTACTAGAGTTACTACCGATGTCTGATACTGTACTTCCTCCGTCTAGGTGAGTAAGTTACCGTGACCAAGGAGGAGGGGAAAACGAGAGACCTTAATGTTTATTTGCTAATTAATAACATTGCATGCAATGAACTAACCACTGCATGTCGTGTTTGGTAGTCTCAAATCATTAATAGCATGCACACCCCTCATCTCTTATTGGTTGATGTGTCAAGAAACAAGAAATGAGATAGAAGTTAATGCACCGCCCGTAAGTGTTTTGGGATTATTTGATTTTCGTAAGATGACTTACACACTTAGACGGAGGGAGTATATTTTTACATGCACATTTTTCCTCCGTGCCGAGACGTGGCACACCCTACCGCGCGGTTTCGGGGTCCTCCCGGGTGGTGCACGCATATATTCTTCCTGACGTGGGATGCCCTACCGCACGTTTTCTGGGTCCTCCTCGGTCGTAGTGCCGAAGCAAGTAAATGAGTCATCAAATCAAGAAAGACCACCTTTCCCGCCGAGTACATCAGTGAAGCACGATGGCTAGCTAGTTGGTCTAGTTCAACCGATTAGCTAGGCCGCCGCCACATTTGTTTTTTCACCCCCTTTTTTATCTACTTGCCGGAAGGTAAATTTAAATATCCACCGCGGCGTTGCTCTGGTGTTTGGGTGCGGCAGGATTTTTATTTTTTTGATTGACAGGAGCAGGCGCGCCGGGATTTTTAATTTTTTGATTGACGGGAGCAGGCACGGCAGCAATTAGTCACGATGACTCCACCTGTAAAACCCACTACTCCCTGATGTCAGAAGTCGTCGACTGGTGTTTTACCGTGGTGAAAACCAAAAGATTCCCCGCTCCTCGGCTGGGCCCTCCGCCTTCCCGTAGATTGCATTGCCTTTCAGCTGTTTCGCCCCCTTTGCTTTCGCACCCTGCATCACCCTGCTCCGGGACATTCCCTTTCGCACCCTGCATCACCAACGTCGTGCGCCTCAAGAAGCACAGGGACTTCCGTGGTGTTTAGGCACCCTCTGCATGGGCATGTCCATGTCTCGGCGCAACATGACCGTTGGATCAAACTCAGACGGTGCAGATCAGTCACTGTAGCACAAAGCGTGTGGGTGTGTTTGGTTGCATTCTCATCTCAATATAGTTGTTTCCTCTTCGTGTATTTTTGTTAACCTACTAGTGTGGAATCATGCACCCTTCATGCACTCGGCCAAACACCCAAAAGTGGGTCGAGAAGGGAACTTTTGCTCCCATCCCGTGCACCCTTCATACGGAATTCCCCTTCATACACCCTGTCTAACACTATTCGTGCTTCATATGGTTCATGTTTCGTGGAGTACTGTAGCACCGTACTCTCTGTGCGCTGTAGACCTACTTCTGTTAACATTGATCTCACCGTTTATTCTCGACCGGACAGTCAAAAAAGCGGTACTATGTTACATATAGGAGTAGTTGACATGCGCACAACATCATTTGTTATCGTCATATTTTACTACACTAGCAACAAGATTGTCTAGTACTGACGTATGAACCATTGCACATGGCTAGTAGTAGGAGCACTGTGTATGTTCAAGTGGCTGCCGTGTTTCGCACTCCTCCGTCGTAAGAGTGGAAACGCTTGCTGTAATCATTTTTTTCTTGAGAAAAACAGTGGACACGATCTACCATGCGGATCCTCCTCCAGCCATGCGCTAAATTACTCACTTTCGCCGATGTGTGGGACAGCCAGCACCTGGGTCCACCAGCCATGCACTAAATGACTCCATAGTAGAGTGACGGTAGACTACCCCGATCGAAGCACCGCAGTAATGCCCAATGAGCCATCAAATCACAAAACCCCCTCCTTTCCAGCAGTAAGTTGGACGGACAAAGCAACCATCATTTCACTCTTCTCTCTCAGCTTCCTCTCTTGAAGAAAACCCCCACTCGCTTCGCTTCTCCCTCATCTCGTTCCTCCTTTCACTCTTCTCTCTCAGCTTCCTCTCTTGGATGGATGCTGGAGCACCGGCCGACGTGATGTCTATGGCTCTGGCCAAAACCGTCGAGGCTCATGGTACAAAGAAGCGCAAGCACCCCGCCGAGACCATCGCCCTGTCCAAGCACCCCTCTCCGGGATCCCTCATTAAGCAAGTCCATGTAATGTCTCTTGTTGATGATCTTTTTCTCGATCTTGATCGTGTTTTTTCATCTAACATGCAGTACTAGTACTGGTAGTACAACTTTCTGGGTGATCTTGCATGTGATTTTAGTGTGCCAAATGACGGTTCTAAATTCCTCTTTTGACCAAAACATGCGAGAGGTTGACACTGATTCCTTATAGATTACTTTCAACTACTCCCTCTGTTCCAAATTTCTTGTCTTAGATTTGTCTAGATACGGATGTATCTAATACTAAAATGTGACTTGATACATCTGTATCTAGACAAATCTAAGACAAGAATTTTGGGACGGAGGGAGTACTTTATGAACATCAATGCTACCTTTGAAGAGGGTATATTTGCCTCAGTAACTTGTGCTATGGATATTGCAAGTAATCCCTCTGCTCTCATGCCTTTGAAGACATGTTCTAGTGTCTTTGTTCACTCATTTCCGTGCGTATATGTAATCATATATGGAGTATATTAACAAAAATCATCTTATATTTCTGAACGGAGGTAGTAATAAAATATGGTTTCTGTTTGAATTAGAACCAGGTCTGCGGTGGAGATGAAGTTCTCAAAGTCATGCCGTGTGAACTGGAAGACCTGGGGATGAGTTCTACTGCTAAACTATCCAGCTGCTGTGTCCTTGTCGCCATATGTCCTGAACTAGTGTTTTCCTGTGGCATTGTTGTCAGGCGTGTTCTCGAGGCTATACTTGACCACAACAATTTCCTGGTTGTGCCTTCGATTACGAAGGGTGTGGTTCTTGTAAAGCTTCCCAACAAATCTGATGCGGCCTGTCTTCATCATCATGTTTATGAGTGGAAAGACCACTCTGTTAGGTTCTCCAAGGTTGACAAGATGGTGATGGTGCATGTAGACATCTCTCACGAAGTGCATGGCCTAGTCAGTTATGCGGGGTTCATCCCGTAGGTCGGTGGCAAGAAATAGTCTGCAGAGTTTAATTAGTGCAACTTTGCTTGTCTGTAGTAAGTACTATTGGTCAGTACTTGATTTGTGTTTGTGAACCCTGTATTATTTATTAGTACTGCCGCTTTTGGTGTGTGGTCAGTCCTGAGAACGGTCTATGTTAATGTCTGTCCACTCAATTTAGTTTGTATATTTTGAAGTATCCAGATCATCTTTTTTGTTAGGACGGTTTATCAATTATTGTTACGCTCCAATATCTGTATGCATTGCAGGGTTTATTGCACCCACAAGGATTTCCAGTCCCATGGATGTTCAGTCCATATGATTTGTCACGACCTTTGGACTGTCCTGCTTGTGGGAGTAGGAGGGGCCCTTGCATGCCAGCCGTAGTTGGACGATCAATCTTCTGTTTAGTACTTCAACATAGTGATTTCCTGGTAAGGATTCACTCGTGTCACATCAAGTAAATCTTATTGATTTACTGTCTAAATCTTATTGATTTAATGTCATGTTTTCTTTCTTTTCCTGCAATTTTATGATGCAGGTTTTGCCATGTGACATTCATCACAGAATAAACTGTTTGGTTTGCTCTACGATGGCTATTTTTGCAGGTTTGACTTCTTATGTCGTGTCAGTAACGAAGGCACTGTCCATCACTTATATTAGTGGAAAAAATTGGATCAGTCTGTTGTCTGAGTACAAGCTAAATCCCTATGATGAACTGTAGTTTGGTTTAACAAAAACGCCACAATTAGTCCTTCCCGCGTTTAGAAGAAATGAAGAAAAAGAATGGATAAAGGTCACGGATCCTAGTCAAGTTATAAAGCTGATCATAGCAGACCAGACACGATCACTGCTGTCTCGCACATCGGTACCACCTCCACCAACAGATCGAGCACTGGCAGTTGTTGTAGCACCGACAGCGGCAGCAGCTCAGTCTGATCCAGTTGAGGATTGGGCACCGACCGCGTCAGCGGATCAGTCTGATCTACCGGAGGATCGGGCATCGACACCGGCACCTGCTCCAACACCGGCACCAGCTCTACAAGGAGCACCATCTCCGGCAGCAGCGGCGACTTCGGCACCTGCACGAACACTTGCACTTGCATCTGCTTCGGCCCGTGCAGTTGCACCGGCAACAGACCGGGCTGCAGTTCGCACTTCATATACCAAAGTCCTTACAAAACCGACGTCTCCACCTTCTTGGTAAGCATTGGCCACCCAAATGTTTCGTTCTTTTTTATTTTCATGTTGTTTCACATGATTCGCTGTGTTTATCTAACTGTTTGGGTATGTCTTCTTGTTTGCAAACAGAGAATTCCTAGAGCAACAAGGGAGTCGTTCAACAATCCGGGCGACCGCGGCCAAGTTTCTCTTATCATATCTTGCGGTAGGGGATGATGTCAAAATCGAACTTTCTCGGCAAGGAGAGCTGGTCCAAATCAACTTTGAAATTCTTCAGTAGCAGCACGCAACTGCCGAACTGATCTATCCTCCGAGAGATTTTGATGTAATAATCTGGCATGGTGAAACAAGTGTCATGTGTGCATAAGTAGTACGACAGTATTATTTATCACATGGTATATCGTTGATAGAATTGCAACTCTGATTGCTGGTTAGGAACTGTCGTTCGATTTCATTCCAATAGCTGCCATGCATTATTCAATTTTGTGTATTCGCCTTGCAACAGCATCTAAAACCAGCGCCGTACCGATCGCTTGCAATATGAAAAGCGCTGAGGTAGAACGCATGGGCCCCCAAACATGCAGGGTGGGCCTGCGGCCCAATGTCTAGAACTGTGAGCCTGTCTGAGTATTATATTCTCAGTTGAACCCCCATAGAAAAAGCTGAACTCTCATAATGCCCGTGCGTTGCACGTAACATCAAGATGCATTTGTATGAGTATTTTATCTTTTGAGAGAAAAGGATGAACGAGGGAAGGCCTTATTTGCAAATGTGGAGAGGTGTGTGCGTACCTTTTTGCAAAATTACCATAGTATCCTTCCTATCCGTCAGATATAAACCAGACGGCCTATATTGCAAGATGGCAGGCACACCATCATCACCAACTCATCTATAATGTGTTAAAAACAACTATGTTTTTTATAATTACTAGCAAGATGCCCATGCGTTGCACGGAACATCAAGATGCATTTGTATGATTAGTTTATCTCGTGGGAGAAAAGGATGAACGAGGGAAGGCCTTATTTGCAAATGTTGAGTCGGCGTGGGTATCTTTTTGCAAATTTTCCATTTTTCCTTCCTATCCGTCAGATATAAATCGGACGGCTTATATTGCAGGATGGCAGGCACACCATCATCACCAACTTTGTTTTTTATAAGAGTAGAGATATATGTTATATAAATTCCCTTGATTTTTCTTATGTATAAAGTTGTTATATAAAAGGTTTGTATATTTCTTTACAGAGGGAGTATCTCTGTGTCAAAAAATATATTTATGTGTAACTAGTTACTCCTGTCTTTCTACTTCCTTTCACTGATATGTGGGGCAACCGGCAATGAGGTCCACGTGCCATATGTACAAAGTAGAGTGCACAACTGCACGGTAGACACACCCCCGTCGTAGCGCCGCAGTAATGCCCAATTAGCCGTCAAATCACAAACCCCCCCTTTCCGGCTTTAGCACTAAGCTGGACGGATGAAGCGGCAATATTCCACTGGGCCTGAATCCCCTTCTCCCTCGTCTGCTTGTTCAGAGAAAACCCCCTCTCAGCTATTGCATAGGGTTTTCTCATGGAGAACCAGGTACGAATTCTTCATCCATCCCTGATAAATCCAAGTACCTTGGTCGCAGGTAATCCTAGGATGGCAGCCGCCGCCGTTGATGCATTTTTCTTCCTACTGAATCTAGTGTGTTTCATTTTTAGTGCCCAAAGTGCGAGGACCCTACAGGTTTCTGCGCCCTCGGCGAGACGCCTCACTTGTTCCTTCTCATCCTAACACAGCATTTTGAAACGCGCACAGTATGTTCCTAGAATCCTCTTTTCTATCCGGGAGGGTGGGGTTTTCTTGAACATGCTGTGTTCTCATATTATTTTTCCTGCAGTGTAAATTTGCTCTGCCAGAACACATGTACTCAAGATGCTCGGCCTTGCCATAACTAAATACACTAGTTTAATGGTCACGGTGAAGACAAGTCATGGATATAAGTTCCGAGTTGGGTTCATGAACCAAGAAGATCGCTGCTTTTTTATGGCCGAACTTGGATAAACTTTCTCAAGTGTTACGGACTGAAAGTTGGCGCACGAATGTTGATGGAAATAGCAGAACCTAGTCTCATCTTCACTGCGATCTTCCACCCCGACGTCGTTCCAATTGTGCATCCATGTTAGTTTTGCATCTGGTTCTTGCTTGTTGCCTCGATTACTTCTTAATCCACCTATTCTGTCTAACTAATCACAATTTAACTTTAGAAGTAGAAACGAATCTCTCACGAAGATGCTACTTCTAACTAATATTTTCTTATAATTTGTGGCACGTGTAGGTTTTTTCAGAGCTAAGTAGTCTGCTCGTTTGTTACTCTGTAATAACTCGGCTGTTACTGATGGCACTAAAGTTGACTGGATCGACATCCACAAGTTCCTACACTTTATTGATCGTCTTGAGTTCCTTGTGGGGCATTTCAATGGTGGAAGGCCACGTTGGATATGTGTGCCACTGCCACACTCGTTGAACAGGTCCAACTGTGTCGAGAAACTTATGGTACGAGCTATTTTCTGTTATATATGTTGTTCATAAACTATTGCTTATACACAGTTTTACAACTGTGATCTTCTTGAAACAGGAACTGCCCAGTTCTACTGTCCCTATACAGATGCCTGACCATGGTCGGGTCAGACTTGCGCTTGGTCACACCATGATGTTTATGTCGACCTACTCAATTCCCCTTGGAGGTGAAAAGATACTTATTCATGGGTGGTCTCAAATAATGAAGGCCCGTCCATCTTGGAGAATAGGACAGAAGATTATGTTCATGCTTTTCCATGGCTCTAAAGCGAATATCCTGTTTATTGACCACATTGCGAGATGAAGCCGCTTTCAGAAGGTTGTGGATGCGCAGGGTGGCGGTCCTGGGCCTTGGCGGCCTCACACTTGGTTAACCGTAGGCAAAGTAGCACTGTTCGAGGCGTGCTTTGTACGGTTGAACCTGTATAAGTACTCATACTGCTTTCAGCTTTGGTTGTTAAGTGCCCCTGCTGGTTTCAGTTAAGGTTGTTAAGTACTCCTGCTGCTTTTACAGTCTGTCATGTTTCTTCAGTCATGTCTTCCTCCAGCCGCCAAAACTAAACCAGCGCCGGCGGGGCCGCCCTACTTCCGCCTCTCACGGCTGGCTGCGCCTCAGCGCATGCATCGCCGCCCCACCGTCTCCTAAATTGTTAACGCCGACGTCCTCCGCGCAGTTTGCTGCGCTCGCCGCAGCGCCACCCTCTCGCATTGTCAACATGGTCAACAAACAATAGGAATCGGCAGAAGTACATGGATAGGATGACAGTTGGGGCCCACCACGTCAGCGTATGGAAAAATAAAATGGTTCCTCCTGGTGCTTTCCTAACATCTGGGACCCACGTCATTGTGAGCGTATATAGTCAATAGACAAGAGAACAACACAAGACCGACTGACACCTGGGCGTAGCTGCTCGAGCAGTATTTTCTTTGTTATTGTTGAGACGGAGCAGGGTTTGAACTGGGTTGTGGCCCGTCTATCCCAGGCTTATATTTTATGTTCACCATGTGACTAGCCCAGCTATTTTTTTTCTTTGTAAAAATGAGCCCTGTTTAGTTTTTCTGAAGAATACCCAATCCAGGCCTACTTATTTTTCTACGCCCTGATGGGATGCAACTCTTTCAAGACGCCTGCAAATCTTGAAAGTAATATGAAATGGGTTGTAAATATAAAAAAACATGACAAATTGGCAATTACTTTATATATTTTTTTTCACATTTTCAGATTCCTATTTCACTGGGCATTAATCTAATTTAAATATATCTTCAAAGTACTTTAAATCTGGCTCGATATTTCGGTATTAAAAATAGTTTGGAACCCACAGAAATATGCGAAATTGGCCCTGGCCAACAAAAAAAACGACTGCAATAAATTGCATAAGAAGTTGCCATGAGCTATATATAAATTATTAAAAAAAAGAAGGAGTGGTATGACTTGTGGGCCTGTTTAGTTGACGCGTATGCAAGATTTTTTTAGTTATTATATACGTCAACAAACGATTCTAGCAAACGTAACCGTTGGATGTCAATCCAACGGCCGTTGTGTTTCTTCAATCTCTGATCTTCTTGTTCCAGCCGCCAAAGCAGCGCCGGCGGGACCGCCTGCTCCCGCCTCCCATGGCCGGTTGTGCTGCCGCGCAGGCCTCAGCGCCCCCTACTACTCCCACCGCTGGCCAGGGCATCCCTCTACTCACCCACACCCCCTGTTATTCTGCGGCGACGGCAGCCTCACACCACAGCCGAACCGGTGAAACCTCGTACTCCTCTCCGCGCGGGCTTCCACTGTCGCGTCTTCCCTGGCTCCGCGTCATCCACTTCCTAGGCCTCGCCGTCATCCACCGCCCTGGTGCTCTCGGCGTGGCATGGTCAACGTGGTCAAGGAACGACTTCCATCGGACGTGGACTGTACGTGGAGAGGATGACAGCTGGGTCCACGGCCGCAGCAAGGAAGTGCCTCCTTATTACGCGGAAAATAATTATTCCTCCACCTGACAACAGGGACCCACCGTACGGGCCACCGTATGTCGCGAAAAAAACGTTTCCCCCCTGACTGCTGGGACCCACCAACTACATCTTCGCACGCAGGGAAGTGCGTCCGGGAAAAAAAACGATTCGCCCCTCTGATTGCTGGGACCCACCAGCTACATCTTCGCACGCAAGGAAGTGTGTCCAAAAAACGATTTTCCCCCCTGACTACTGGGACCCACTAGCTACATCTTCGCACGCAAGGAAGTGCCTGACAGTCGGGACCCACCTGGTCAAAGCGTATGTAGCGTTGTCATTCTGGTCGCGAACGTGTACATACATATATACTGGTCAATGTAGAGGTGCGCACATGTCGTAGTAGAGGCGCGCACGTGTCGTAGTAGAGGCGCGCACGTGTCGTAGTAGAGGCGCGCACGTAGCATGTACACGTACGTATAGCGACCAGTGTGCAACAAAGAAAATACGGCCACGTATGTGTACATACGGGCGGGGTCTCGAGCGCTATCTCGCGTATACGTATGGCCAGGGCTCGTGTACCTAGCTGGGTCAGAACGGAGAAACAGCGTCGTCATTGTGTTCATGGGGAGCCAACCGACTGGGTCGGAAAGGAATGCGTGGTCGTGTTCATCGGGAGGCTTGGACGGAACAAGCGATGGAAACTAGGCCTGGCGTACCGCAGAACGGAGGAAACGACCTTATGTTCGACCTGCCACATTCGAAACAGGATCCTGTTCATCGGGAGGGGTCTGGTGTACCGCAAAACGGATGAAACAGACCTCCTACGGTCGAAATGGGGGTCCAATTGATAGGGAGGGGTGTGGCGTACCGCAAAACGGACGAAAAAGACTTGTGTTGGAGCGCTACAGTCGAAACGGGGGTCCTGTTCATCGGGAGGGGTGTGGCGTACCGCAAAACGGGACTCCACGGGATACTGTTCATCTCCACCGTCGACCTCCTACAGCTTCCACGGGCTACTGTTCATCCACCGTCGACCTCCTCCAGCCTCCACCTGCGATTGTTCATCCACGGGCTCCTATTCATCCAGACTCCACCGCGCGCTACTCCATCGGCTACTGTTCAACCACCCCTCTCCACGGGCTCCTGTTCAACCACCCCTCCATGGGCTACTGTTCATCCACCCCTCCACCGTGTTCTGTTCATCCTGCCCTCCAC
>NC_041383.1:10902364-10903349 GCF_002162155.2 Triticum dicoccoides | reverse complement strand
TTCTTCCAGAGAAGCAGCATTGATAGGCTTCAGTTAGCAGCAGTAGTGAAGGAATCGATCGCTCGGGTTCAACTAACAGCCATTGATCGATCGATCGGGTTCAGCAACGCGTAGCCTGTAGTGCAATCTCTCGGGTTCAGTTAGAGCCCAACGCCTCGCTCGGGTTCAGTTAGAGCCAACGCCTCGCACACACGCACGTACGTGTACGAGAGAAACGCGCATCGCTCAACCCCCGACCTCCCACCGTAACCGGGAACTCCCCCAAAATTTCCTCCCCCTCGCTTCTACTACGGTTTTTTCAGTCATAGACGGCCCAAAGAATGTCTTTCAGCTGCGTCTCCGGCCCGCCCAGGACGAAAAGCCTATTTTCTGTCATGATTTTTTTTCATAGAAGTAGGAGCCCACCACATCTATGATGATACCGGGTTTTGTCACAATTATCGTAATAGAAGTGTCATATGTATGACAGAAAAAAAATTCGTTCGGCCCAAAATGTCACGGATGTGTCTTTTTTTGTAGTGATATAAGTAGTAGGGACAATAGGATCATTATAAGTGATAGTATTTTCTTCAACTTTAATAGGTGCAACTACTTTTAGTTCAGTGGGAGGATTATATTTAAACCACTTCTCCTTAGGGAAGTCGACATGAGTAGCAAATGATTCAGAGAAAGAAGCTATTATCTCAGAGTCAAGTCCATATTTAGTGCTAAATCCACGAAAAGCATCGGTATCCATAAAAGTTATAACACAATCAAAATTAGGTGTCATACCTGACTCCTTACCATCATCAAAATCCCAATCTTCAGTGTTGTCTTTAATTCTTTCCAATAAATCCCACTTGAATTCAATAGTCTTCATCATAAAAGATCTAGCACAAGAAGTATCAAGCATGGTATGATTGTTGAGAGAAAGCCAAGCATAAATTTTTGAATAATCATTTCTCTTGAGAGCTCATGATTGGGGCATGAATATAACATTGACTTA
>NC_041383.1:10900020-10902169 GCF_002162155.2 Triticum dicoccoides | reverse complement strand
CCCAAGATTGAGCGATACTTTCTCCTTCGCGAGTCCAATAATTATATATGTAATTACGATCACGATGGACAAGATGCATAGGATAGAACTTCTGGTGAAATTCCAACTTCAATCGTTTATAGTTGAAGGATCCCATATGATCGCATAGCATATACCATGTCAATGCGTCTCCCTTCAAAGATAAAGGGAAAACCTTCTTCTTGATAACATCCTCAGGCATACCCGCAAGCTTAAATAATCCACAAACTTCATCTCCATAGATTAGGTGCATGTCGGGATGCAATGTTCCATCTCCTTTAAAGGATTAGCTAGCAGTTTCTCTACCATACCCGAAGGAATTTCAAAGTAAACTTTTTTAGTAGGTTCAGTAGGTTGAGGAGCAACTCTTTGCTCTACTGGTTGGGGTGAAGATACCTCGAACAAGCCCCTCAAAGGATTAGTTTCCATAGTAACAAGTGACAGTAAATTTCAGCACACTATATAAATTTTTCCTTACCAAGTTCCACTTACCAAAGGCGCTTCACTCCCCGGCAACGGCACCAGAAAAGAGTCTTGATAACCCACAAGTGTAGGGGATCTATCGTAGTCCTTTTGATAAGTAAGAGTGTCGAACCCAACGAGGAGCAGAAGGAAATGACAAGCGGTTTTCAGTAAGGTATTCTCTGCAAGCACTGAAATTGTAGGTAACATATAGTTTTGTGATAGGATAATTTGTAACGGATAACAAGCAATGAAAGTAAATAAGGTGCAACAAGGTGGCCCAATCCTTTTTGTAGCAAAGGACAAGCCTGGTTAAGTTCTTATATGAGAAAAACGCTCCCGAGGACACATGGGAATTATCGTCAAGCTAGTTTTCATCATGTTCATATGATTCGCGTTCGTTACTTTGATAATTTGATGTGTGGGTGGACCGGTGCTTGGGTACTACCCTTTCTTGGACAAGCATCCCACTTATGATTAACCCCTATTGCAAGCATCCGCGACTACAAAATAAGTATTGAGGTAAACCTAACCATAGCATGAAACATGTGGATCCAAATCAGCCCCTTACGAAGCAACGCATAAACTAGGGTTTAAGCTTCTGTCACTCTAGCAACCCATCATCTACTTATTACTTCCCAATGCCTTCCTATAGGTCCAAACAATGGTGAAGTGTCATGTAGTCGATGTTCACATAACACCACTAGAGGATAAACAACATACATCTTATCAAAATATCGAACGAATACCAAATTCACATGACTACTTATAGCAAGACTTCTCCCATGTCCTCAGGAACAAACGTACTACTCACAAATCATATTCATGTTCATAATCAAAGGGGTATTGATATGCATTAAGGATCGGAAAATATGATCTTCCACCAAATGAACCAACTAGAAGCAACTACAAGGAGTAATCAACACTACTAGCAACCCGCAGGTACCAATCTGAGGTTTTGATACAAAGATTGGATAAAAGAGATGAACTAGGGTTTGAGAGGAGATGGTGCTGGTGAAGATGTTAATGCAGATTGACCCCCTCCTGATGAGAGGATCGTTGGTGATGATGATGGTGATGATTTCCCCCTCCCGGAAGGAAGTTTCCCCGGCAGAACAGCTCCGCCGGAGCCCTAGATTGGTTCCGCCAAGGTTCCACCTCATGGCGGCGGTGTTTTGTCCCATAAGCTTGCTTATGATTTTTTCCAGGTTAAAATACCTCATATAGCAGAAGATGGGCACTGGAGGCATGTGAGGGGGCCCACGAGGCAGGGCGGCGCGTCCTAGGGGGTGGGCGCGCCCCCACCCTCGTGGCCAGGGTGTGGACCCCCTAACGCTGATTCCTTCGCCAGTATTTTTATTACTTCCAAAAATGACTTTCGTGGAGTTTCAGGACTTTTGGAGCTGTGTAGAATAGGCCTCTAATATTTGCTCCTTTTCCAGCCCAGAATCCCAGCTACCGACATTCTCCCTCTTGAAGTAAACCTTGTAAAATAAGAGAGAATAGCCATAAGTATTGTGACATAACGTGTAATAACAATCCATAATGCAATAAATATTGATATAAAAGCATGATGCAAAATGGACATATCAGCAATGGTGAAGGCGCGCTCGGGGGCGATGGCAGGGGCGGCGGACGGCGTTGGGGCAGCCTGGCGGCGTCGATGAGT
>NC_041383.1:10885960-10899927 GCF_002162155.2 Triticum dicoccoides | reverse complement strand
CGCTGGAAATCTGAAAATTTCACAAGTCCGTCTTATATACAAAAGCCTTTGGTCCCGGTTCATGGCACCAACTGGTACCAATGCCCCTCTTTGGTACGGGTTGGTGCCACCAACCGGGACCAAAGGTCTCTTTTCAGCAGCCCAAAGGGCGGGAAACAGAGGCATTTGCTACTGGTTCGTGGCACCAACCGGTACCAAAGGGGGGCATTGTTACCGGTTGGTGCCACAAACCTGTAGCAATGCCCCCCTTTAATCACGGTTGGTGCCACCAACCGGGACTAGTGGCCTTGCACAGCGGGATGGTGGTGGGAGTTTAGTCCCACCTCGCTAGTTGGAAGCGTCCGGCACCTGTTTATAAGCCCCGTTGCCTCTTCCCTCTCGAACTCCTCTGTACTGCAGACCTATGGGCATAAACTGACATTGGTATGCCTGTGGGCCTGCTGGGCCTTCTGCGGGCCTGAATCCTGGCCGAATTAGCTGGGTTTCTAGTCGTATTCAGGCCGTGGTGGCCCAGTAGGTGGCATTTTTTTGTTTTTTTCGAGTTTTTTGTTTTGTTCTTTGCATTATTTATTTTCTATTTTTTTTCTTTATTTTTTTTATTTCTTTTTGCTTTTAGGTAATAAAAATTATAAACTTTCTGTTACTGCAATTTGTTTTCCAATTTGAATAGTTTAAATTTGATTTTTTTAAAATTTGTGTGAATCACTAGTTTTGAATAACTTTACTATAAAGATAGATTTTTGAGTGATTCTTTTTCCTGCTATTTAATATCACTGTGTTTTATCATTATATGCAAAAATAGATTTTGTTATTTTAGTTTCTAATAAAATTCTTTATGATAATTCTTTTTGCAATTAATGTTTCTAACAAAACAAATTCTTTATGAAAATTCTTTTTGCTTTAATGTTTTAAACAGACAATACTTTGATAATTTTGGTTGCATACATTTTATATAATTTTAGTTTCAATAATACTAGAGGTTTATAAAAGTTTTTTGAATTGATTCCTTTTTCTATTGGAGTTTTATAAAAGGATTTTAGTTGATTCTTTTTGCTATTGAAGGATATTATAGTTTTGTTTTAGTTGATCATAACAGCAAATTTAAATTGAATATTTTTAGTTTGTTCTTTTTGCTATTAGTTCATTCTTTTTGCAATTGGTTCATTATTTGAGCTAAATGACCCTTAAATGAACTACAAATGAACTCTTAAAAGGTTGAAAGTTGGCATGGTATCATCATTTCACCCACATAGCATGTGCTAAAAAGTTGAGAGGGTTACGACAAAAACTGGATGCATTTCGTGTACAAAACAGACAATCTCTTTGGAAGTATCAGGGTTTCGGACGAAAACTCATCTGTTACAAAGGGATTTCATTTGTTCAAATGTAACGGCAGTGATATTCTAGATCAAAGGCATCATCATAATAGTTGTTGATAGAAAGTCTTCACTTTTTCTTCGCTTGTGTCCTTTGCTTAATGTGCCATAACCATGGATAATCTTCATCGTTTAATAGGGTGCTTGGGTCAGCCTTGACTTTGAAGGGAGGAATTTCATGAAACTTTTCATACACGTCTGTCTTGCCCTCCAATCCCACGATGTCTCCTTTTCCTGAAAGATCTATGTGGCGCTTTGGCTCATCGTATGATGGATCTGCTTCCTTATCTTTCCATTTTCTCGGTTAGGTAGACATGTCCTTCACATGGAAAACCTGCGCCACATCATTGGCTAGGACGAATGGCTCGTCTGTGTACCCCAGATTGTTCAGATCCACTGTTGTCATTCCATACTGTAGGTCTACCTGTACCTCGCCTCCTCACAGATTGACCCATTTGCACTTAAACAAAGAGACCTTAATATCATATACATAGTCAAGTTCCCATATGTCCACTATGTAACCATAATATGTCTCCTTTCCCCTCTTGTTTGCTGCATAAAAGCGGACACCACTGTTTTGGTTGGTGCTCTTTTGATCTTGGGCGATCGTGTAAAATGTATTCTCATTTATCTCGTACCCTTTCTAAGTCATCACAGTCGAGGATGGTTCCATTGCCAACGAGTACAGGTCATCAGAAATAGTGTTGTCACACCTGAGACGTGTTTGGAACCAACTGCCGAAACTCCTGATGTCTTCACATGTAATCCAGTCGTCACACTAGCCTGGGTGTTTGGAGCGCAGAATGTTCTTGTGTTCATCGACATACAGGGTCACCAAGGTAGAATTCTATAGAACTGTGTAGTGTGCTTGAGACCAAGAATGCCCGTCCCTACATATTATTGAGTCCCCTCCTAGCGTGCCTTTTCCATCCAGTCTCCCCTCATACCGCGACTGAGGGAGACCTATCTTCTTAAGGTTAGGAATGAAGTTAACACAAAACCCAATGACATCCTCTGTTTGATGGCCCATGGAGATGCTTCCTTCTGGCCTAGCGCGGTTACAGACATATTTCTTTAGGACTCCCATGAACGCCTCAAAGGGGAACATATTGTGTAGAAATATAGGGCCCAGAACAACAATCTCGTCGACTAAATGAACTAGGATGTGCGTCATGATATTGAAGAAGGATGGTGGGAACACCATCTCGAAACTGACAAGACATTGCTCCACATCACTCCTTAACCTTGGTACGATTTCTGGATCGATCACCTTCTGAGATATTTCATTGAGGAATGAACATAGCTTCACAATGGCTAATCGAATGTTTTCCGGTAGAAGCCCACTCAATGCAACCAGAAGCAGTTGCGTCTTAATCACGTGGTAGTCATGAGACTTTAGGTTCTGGAACTTTTTCTCTACCATATTTATAATTCCCTTTATATTCGACGAGAAGCTAGACGAGACCTTCATACTAAGCAGGCATTCAAAGAAGATTTCCTTCTCTTCTTTGGTAAGAGCGTAGTTGGCAGGACCTTCATACTGCTTTGGAGGCATACTGTCTTTTTCGTGCAAACATTGCAGATCCTCCCGTGCCTCCGGTATATCTTTTGTCTTCCCATACACGCCCAAGAAGCCTAGCATGTTCACGCAAAGGTTCTTCGTCACATGCATCACGTTGATTGAAGAGCGTACCTCTAGGTTTTCCAGTAGGGTAGGTCCCAAAATATAGATTTCTTCTTCCACATGGGTGCGTGGCCCTCAGCATCATTCGGTACAGATAGTCCGCCGGGACCCTTTCCGAAGATTACTTTTAAATCATTGACCATAGCAAGTACGTGATCACCGATACGCATGGCGGGCTTCTTCCGGTGATCTGCCTCGCCTTTGAAGTGCTTGCCTTTCTTTCGACATTGATGGTTGGTCGTAAGGAATCGATGATGCCCCAGGTACACATTCTTCATGCATTTGTCCAGGTATATGCTTTCGATGTCATCTAAACAGTGCGTATATGCGTGGTATCCCTTGTTTGTCTGTCCTGACAGGTTGCTGAGAGCCGGCTAATCATTCATGGTGACAAACAGCAACGCATGCAGGTCAAATTCCTCCTATTTTTTCTCATCCCATGCACGTACGCCGTTTCCAATCCACAGTTGTAAAAGTTCTTCAACTAATGGCCTTAGGTACACATCAATGTCGTTGCCGGGTTGCTTAGGGCCTTGGATGAGAACTGTCATCATAATGAACTTCCGCTTCATGCACAAGCATGGAGGAAGGTTATAGATACATAGAGTCACGGGTCAGGTGCTGTGATTGCTGCTCTGCTCCCCTAAAGGATTAATGCCATCTTCTCTTAAACCAAACCATACGTTCCTTGCGTCACCTGCAAACTCCTCCTAGTACTTTCTCTCGATTTTTCTCCACTGCGACCCGTCAGCAGGTGTTCTCAAGTTCCCGTCTTTCTTACGGTCCTCTCTGTGCCATCGCGTCAACTTGGCATGCTCTTTGTTTCTAAACAGGTGTTTCAACCATGGTATTATAGGAGCATACCACATCACCTTGGCAGGAACCCTCTTCCGGGGGCGCTCGCTGTCAACATCACCATGGTAATCTCGTCGGATCTTATACCGCAATGCACCGCATACCGGACATGCGTTCAAATCCTCATACGCACAATGGTACAGGATGCAGTCATTAGGGCATGCATGTATCTTCTGCACCTCCAATCCTAGAGGGCATCAACCTTCTTTGTTGCATATGTACTGTAGGGCAATTCGTTATCCTTTGGAAGCTTCTTCTTCAATATTTTTCAGTAGCTTCTGAAATCCTTTGTCAGGCACACCATTCTCTACCTTCCACTGCAGCAATTCTAGTACCGCACCGAGCTTTGTGTTGCCATCTTCGCAATTGGGGTACAAACCATTTTTGTGATCCTCTAACATGTGATCGAACTTGAGCTTCTCCTTTTTACTTTCGCACTGTCTCCTTGCATCAACAATGACCCGGCGGAGATCATCATCAGGCACATCGTCTGGTTCCTCTTGATCTTCAACAGCTTCCCCCGTTCCAGCATCACCGTATTCAGGGGGCACATAGTTGTCATTGTCCTCTTCTTCTTCGATGTCTTCCATCATAACCCCTATTTCTCCGTGCTTGGTCCAAACATTATAGTGTGGCATGAAACCCTTATAAAGCATGTGGGTGTGAATGGTTTTCGAGTCAGAGTAAGACTTCATATTCCCACATATAGGGCATGGACAACACATAAAACCATTCTGCTTGTTTGCCTCATCCGCTTCGAGAAAATTATGCACGCCCTTAATGTAGGTGTGTCTGTCACCGTACATCCATTGTCGTTTCATCTGCATGCATTATATTTAATTAAGTGTGTTAACAACCATTACAGAACACCATGAATAGATAATTAAGTGACCAAATTAATAGAAGTTCATCATCACATTAAGACCAAAGTACATACATAGTTCTGATTGAAAAACATATAGCTCTCCAAAGCATCTAATTAATTAAACCATACATTGAAACCATGTAAAACATTTCAATGCGAAAACAAATGCGATCATAACCGCAACCAAGGTAACAACTGATCCAACGGCATAATGATACCAAGCCTCGGTATGAATGACATATTTTCTAATCTTTCTAATCTTCAAGAGCATTGCATCCATCTTGATCTTGTGATCACCGACCACATCTGCAACATGCAACTCCAATATCATCTTGTCCTCCTCAATTTTTTTATTTTTTCCTTCAAGAAATTGTATTCTTCTTCAACTAAATTTAACCTCTCGACAATAGGGTCGGTTGGAATTTTCGGTTCACATACCTCCTAAATAAATAAAATCTATGTCACATTGGTCGGCATAATTGTCATAAACAATAAATGAACCAAATGGTTATAAAGATAATATATACCACATCCGAATCATAGACAGGAAGAGGGCCGACGGGGGCGGATACCAAAACCATCGCACTAAATAATAAGAAGCAATAATAAAAGTAAGATAATTATACAAGTATCTATCTAACCATACAAGTAAGATTTTTTTGCCTTGCAGAGAGAAGATAAGAACAAGTGGGTCACCACGGTGGTGCCGGCGACGAGATCGGCACGGGCGATCGACGGCGGTGAAGACAGGGACAGGACGTGACGGACCGCTAAACCTAGGCAAATATTGAGGAAAATGAAGCTTGGAGGTCGAGCTTGGAGAGGAGAAAGCTTAAGTAGTGTGGTTCGGGCATTCCATTGAATACCTCATGTGCATAGGAGGTGAGCTAGAGCACCACAAAACCCTCCCCTCAACGGCCAGAAAAAACAGAGCACTCCATTGCTCTGCTCGGGGCCAAGGGGTATATATAGGCATCTCATTGGTCCCGGTTCGTGGCTGGAACCGGAACTAAAGGACACCCTTTAGTCCTGGTTCAAGCCACCAACTGAGACCAATAGTGGTGGGTCAGGAGTGAGGCCCATTGGTCCCGGTTCGTCCCACCAATCGGGACCAAAGGGGCCAGACGAACCGGGACCAATGCCCCCACGAGGCCCGACAGGCCCCCTGGCCTCACCGGGACCAATGCCCCCATGGGTCCTGGTTCGTGACTGAACCGGGACTAATGGGCTTATCTGCCCCGAACGAAAGCCTTGTTTTCTACTAGTGATACCATGGGAATTTCCTTTTAGATGTTGGTGGATAGATATTAGCTAGTTAGGGACCGCAAGAACGTGTAGTATATATGGTAGCATCAAATAGATATACGAAAACTTGTTGTTCGACCAAGCACGGAGAGAAAGAGAGGTCACTTCTCTCTATATTCGTAACGATGTCGTGTAACGGTTCCCTTCATTGCTATATGTTCGCACTTCCTAGTTGAATGGCTCAATAATGGCACTGGCCGATAACACACCAACAGGGCATAAGGAACCAAAGATGATGGACGCAAAAAGAAAAAGGAGAAACACAATATGAAACACCTAAACCCTCCAAAACCCCTAAACCCTCCAAAACCCCTAAACCTCTCCTTAAAAAAACAGCGCCTGGCTGGTGCTGACGCGTGGCAGCCTGCTGAGCCCGGTTGGTGTTAACAACCGGGACTAAAGGTCCTTCTGCCCCCGCTCCAGGCAGGGACCATGTGGAGCCCCTTTAGTCTAGGTTTATAATCCAAACAAGACTAAAAATGGTGGGCTTTAGTACCGATCGTTTAGTCTCGGTAGTAGAACCAGGACTAACGGCCCTCTATAACCGGGACTAAAGCTCTGTTTTCTATTAGCCCAAACCATGTGGGCAATGTCGTGGTCTGTCTAAAACAAGTCAGCCTCTCCTTTCTGGCTGCGGCGTCGTCGGCGGATCTCTCCGATAGCTCTCGCGGCAAGCCATCGCAGCGGTGTAACATGGGCATTATGACTGCGGAGCCTCCACATTTCTCGGCGCCGCCACAGCCTTGCAGCTGGCAGGGCGCTTCTCCGACCCTGCTGCACGCAACCCTGAGATCCAAAGCAAGTCCGGTGAGGAGGATGCTTGCTCGCGGCCGCACTGGTGACTTCCTCAGGCTGTCTGTACGGAGGGAGAACTCTACAAAGGTTGAATTAAAACGAAGCGATGTGGGCACATGGCATGATCTGCATCGGACTTTAAGTTCATCTCTTACAATGAGATTGTATCACCTCGATATTTCAATGAAACGAAATGGCCTTTAACGAAGAAAAAAAATCTATTTTGCAATCAGACTCTGAATTAGCTGAAAATTTTGTAAAGTCCACTCTGCCCGCCACTAGATTGGATCTGCATCAACATTTTTTTGGTCAGAAGTACTCAGAACCTTTTCACATGTCAAGCGACCTTTCAATAGCATTATCAACCAATCTGACAAGGGCAGAGCGAGCAAGTGGAAGATTATGAAATCTTTGCCTCCTTCAGATCAATAGCTACTGACTAGTAATATTATACTTGATGACTTGAGTGCAGATGAATGAAGTCTTCCTTTGCAGTAGACTATATTGATTGTCCCAACTATCAAGCCATCCCCACCGCATTACATGGGCTTAATTTTGGCTCCATTTGCAAGATGGTTGTTATATAATATACTGACAGCGTATAACATATGCATGCGGGCCAAAGGCCGTTTCCTCAGCAAATACATATCATATATTATTTGCAATTATTTGGCTAGTTATCTTTGTTTAAGCAATACTTAGCTCTTAGTTGTCAGAGTCCAGCTCATCGAGAGAATCATGTGGCTCGTTGCCATATATGCAGACTTTGTCAAATCTTCTAATAAATATAGAAAGAAGCAAGTCTTCGTGCACATATAGAGGAGCTCCACTCATGTCCTCCCTGCTGACCTGAGTGCTGGATCCATTGCTAACAGGTATGTGCAAGCTACTCATGTCGAAGTCATTTTGCTCTCTGTTATGGCTCTATATAGCTCCGCCCTTGTCTATACATCATTATGTATTGTGCTTGTGAACTGATTTGCTATAATTTCATCATCAAGGTATATTTAGTCTTGAATAGTTTTTCGCATCAATTCCAACAATACAATATGTTCAGCTCTAACTTTGGCCTAGTTAATCGATCTTACAACACAATCTTTGCATCATTTGCTCGATGCAGGATTTGGTTGCATCACTGGATCTCAGATCTTACATCTGCACCACAGTTTCTGGTTTGTGCTTGATCTGTACAGTGTAGACCAACCTTCTGTGTTATAGGTCTAAGTCTCAAGGTATCCACTATTTGTTTCCATCCTTAACGATCTAGTTAGTACAATACTAATTTAGTTTTCTCTTTGTAATTAAATTTGTTTGCATACCTTCTTTCTTTACATACAAGAATGGACCAAAATATCCTTGAGCTAATACTTGAGGGGAGCATGAAGCCAATGAATCTGCCTTTAGAAACTTTACGGAAAATCACTGATGGGTTTTCATCGGATAGAATAATCGGTGAAGGTGGATTTGGAACTGTCTATAAGGTAATTAAATTATACTTTTAGTCAATTTTGGTATTTTTCTTAAAACTTCAAGATTTCTACTTGAGCATCAAGGCTGAGTTATTTTCGTGATCCCTATCATGTTCACAATTTCCTTCTATTTATCGTTCTATTTCTCTAACCAAACTTGATGTAATTAAATACTCACGATGAGATGAATATTAAATAGGGTGATGTTGGAAATGAAAATGTTGCCATCAAGAGGATTAAGAGTGGCATGACTATAAATGACAAGCTCTTTCGTCGTGAGGTTGACAATCTGATGGAGGTTAACCATCCAAATGTCGTCCGGTTTCTTGGCTTGTGTTCTAATACAGTGGAGACACCAGTGAAAGACCCAGAATCCCGAGGATATATTTATGCTGAGATAAGAGAAAGATTGCTTTGTTTTGAGTATGTTAGTAATGGAAGCCTCGATACAAGGATTACCGGTACGTTAGTGTTTCATGTGATCCATGCAAGTCTTCATGTTTCTTCTTTATTATCTATTTTTCCCTTTTACTTTACAAGTAAGGGAACACAAAATATATTAATGAATTGGAGGTTTCATGCATCATTATTTGTTTCCTTTCGCAGACGAATTAAGAGGACTTGAATGGGATACACGTTACGGGATAATCAAAGGGATATGTGCTGGTTTGCATTATCTACACATGGAGAAACATATTCTTCATATGGATCTGAAGCCAGCCAATATACTATTGGATAATCAAATGGTTCCGAAGATAACCGACTTTGGTCTATCAAGACCCATGGAAAACTCACAAACAATGACAACAAACCATTTTGCATCACCGTAAGCTAGAAATTTGTACAACCACTCTTTGCATGTACGTGCCCCCTTGTATATTTTCGTTCTAATGTGTACTACATGCAGAGGGTATAGCGCCCCAGAAAACCTATTTGGTGGTGGTAAAATGTCCATCCAATCCGACATGCATAGTTTGGGCGTCATAATTATCGAACTGGTCACGGGACATAGGGGTACCCCTGAATGTAATAATGTAAGAGTGCTTTATTTCACAACGTATATCTTCCATTTTTACAAATATGTAAAACTTTACCTCTGCATGTTCTCATTCTTTTTCCTAATCACTCCTACTTAATTTGATTATCACTGTGATCGAATGTCATATGTAGTTAGCATCTTAATTATAAATGACAGTACAAGCGATTTCAGCTCTCTTCTTCAGCCATGTTACTTGATAGTTTATGTCCTTTTGGTGGTTGATCTAGCTGTCACATTAATTTAGCTTGCTCTTTATCCAAGATAGCTTCAAAGTTACAACAATATGGCAATAGTCATCAGACCACCGGAAATCTTCATAAGCCAACGCACATCCACCGTCGGGGTTTCACATAGTCATTATGGCTCGTCCACTAGCCAGTTAAATTTTGTGATAGAATATCACTGTGAGTTGTCTTTTGAACTCAATAAATGCTTCTAATTGTACAAAAGGGCCCACAGCTTATCGCTTCAAATGGGCTAGTTTAAGAGATGTGTACTTAATTAAATCCACAGCAAGAAAATAGTATTTTTTTTGAAAGTACTAATTAGTGGTACCCCTTGGATGTCACCCTACACGACAAGTGGTGTTCCTAGATTGACTGGTTTCTTTGAGTTTCTACTCAAAATGATAACACGCATGCATAGACTTCGGAACCGAGCGTCCAAATTTCGAGCATGTAATGTGTCATTTCTCATAAGTGGACCTGTTTTTTTAATCAAAGCAGACCTGTTTTTCTTATATTTTAGTGAACCTTTTAATCTTTTTTTTTGTAGTGGATCTGCTTTTTGAGATGTGTTCAATCAGTAGTGAGCTTTGCTCTTAATGTCATCTTTTATGCATTTGGGCTTCAAACTACACCATTACATTTCTGTATAAAATAGATGCGTCAAATGTGTCATGACTCAGTACAGCCGGTAGCGGGAGCCATGTCAAATGTTTCCTTGATGCACTATTTAGCTCCTTTGGTTCGAAGAAGTTTCATGGGATATTTGGAGGATTTCGATCCTAAGCATTTTGTTTCCTGTGTTGGTTGTTCAATCCACATGAATCAGATCCTCGGGGAAATTCCGAGTTCCTTTGCACTCTATTTTGGAAGAAAGTTTCTGTTTACTGGAACCTGTTGCTACAACTCCTTCATTTTTTTTCTATGGTGCAAAACTCTTTGACCTAAGGTCCTGCAATTTTCTAATCATAGATGATTCAAGAAGATATGCCACTCCAATCCGAATTTTTTCCTGCTTATACCTTTTGAGACTCCGACGAGTCAAAGAGGCTTATTCAATTTTTTTTAAGATTTAAGAATATTATTTTGAGCTGAATTTGTTTAGTGATAACCATAGAAAATCATGACACAAATTAGTGAAAAAAAAACATGCAAACAGATAAAAAATGCAAAGAATTTGGAGTTGGTGCGGGGTGACTTGCTGAGTCGGTGGAACCGCTGGCATGCTTGGTTTGCAGCACATATCTTTGTCTTGGTGCGCTCTCCCTTTTTCCGTAGCTACCAGCTAGTGTCATTTAAATGAGGATGCCAGTTAATTGGACTATTGGAGGGATATGTTTTTCCTTGTGATTTTCATAATAAATATATTTACTGCAGAACTGAGATATTTTCGTATGTATATACATTTTTAAATGAAATACTGTATTCGGTACCATATTTAATCACCTTTATGGAACCTTAGACACTCAGAAGATGGAGGCACAGATGGAATAAATCAGGGAAGGAAATTCCACTGGAGTACCACCAACAAGTAACAAAATGCATCGAAATAGGGTCACTCTGCCAGAAGGAAAATCCCTATGCACGGCCTTTTATATCAGACGTAATGGGCAAACTATTTGAAATGGAAAATTTGAATGACCACAGCTGGAATGCCGACGAATCAACGGTTGGCCAGGTATACTTCTATCTGATATTATATAATACTACACGTATAGGAATTAAGCTAATGCATGTTGATTTTCTTTTCTCGTGGGCCTGAAGATAAATCTGCCAACTTGGGAAGACGACATGCTTGGAGTTGAGCCGCTTGAGTTACAGTTTGCGTATAACAAGCAGGAGGACATATTGTCATGTTTAGTTGAGCTAAGCAATGATACGGATGGTTTCATTTTCTTCGAGATTCAAAAGATCAGACCGTTGCCATATTCAATAAAGCCAAACAAGGACATCCTGAAACCACGATCCAAATGTTGCGTGATAATAACATTGCCAGCAGCACACACGGCAGCACTGCAGTCCAGTACTAGTAATAAGCGATATACCAAGGAGTTCGTGGTGCGAAGCACTAAAGTGAATGAAGATCTTTCAACCAAGAATATTAACCAAGACCTGTTCGATAAACATACAGAGGGCCAGCACATCGATGAGATTCATTTGGGGGCTCTTTCTGAAGAACCCCGCAGCCAAGAGGTGATCCCTCTTGCTCGCCTTCATAGGCAATTTTTTCCCCACGCCCTGATTTCTTAGGTGAGACTTATCTCTGGAGGGGATCTCCACCGATCTATACCAATCATGCGACTCCATCGATACGGTGTAGGCCAGTCTAGCAATGTATTGGGGAGAATTAGCTACGGTAAAACGGTCCAGTGTTATAATAGTATAGCAATTTTTTGCGTGCCTTGGTTTTTCTGCAAGAGGGGATTATGCCTAAGGAAAAAATGCAAAGGGAGTAGCTATTAAGTCTAAAAAATAAAGGACTTTTGGTAACTTCTGACTGATAGAAATTTAACGACATATCCGAACGATCCATCTAGTACTAGTAATCAGCTGCTGCTTTTTTAATAAGCGCGTTTCCTCTAATTGTTGCAGGTATGCATATAAGACAAAATTACTGATGCAGTGGAGATTTCACCAAATTAAAACTTTAAAATGTTTTGTAGCTCAAACTGTAGCTTCGATTGAAATTCTGTTTTCACGTAGAAAATTCGCCATGATGAATCTTTGAAACTAGATCCTATGTTGGTATGTTTCAACGAGTTTTTTAATCAAAAGTTACCACGCCTGGACTACGTAATCTATCACCCCTACAGTACGTAACTTATCATGGTGTTTACACTGAAGTTACCGGAAATACTACTTTTCGGCTAGGTAAAAACTATCATGATATTTAAAGTTAACTATCATGTCTGCAATTCCACCTTCTAGCCGTAAGGTCAGGTCACAAGCAAACACGACATGGCCTACTTATATACAGAAAATTGCGGCTCGTGTCGGGCAGGCCCGTTTAGGCTGTGCCCAGTCGGGCTGATCCTAGTCTGGCCTGTTGGCCGCCTATGACGAGGTCAGTGGTGCGTAAAATACTATGCTATTTACATACAAATTATTGGGGGTCAAAGTTATCGCAATATTTGTACGTAAGTTATCAAGTATGCGGTCGAATATTACCATACCATTTACACAAAATTATTGGAGTTAAGTTTTTTAAAAGAAAAAAATTGCATTGTCAAAGTTATCGTGGTATTTGTACGTGAGTTATCAGCTCGGTTCTGCGTAAATTACCATGCTATTTGCACATAAGTTACCGTGGGTGTGGTTTTCAAAAAAGTTTTATCCCAAGGTCAAAAGTTACCAGGTATTTACACAGAAATTATTGAGAGTATGTTTTCAACAACCTTTTTCCGGGTTGAAAGCTATCACAATTATGGACATGAGTTATTAGGTATGCGGTGCATAAAATTATCATGATATTTACGTAAAATTTATCGGGCATGTTTCCAACAACTTTTTTTCCTGAGTCAAGGTTACCATGGTGTTTGTGCATAAGTTATAAGGTTTGCGCCCATATATTACCATGTTATTGGCACAAAAGTTACCATTTTATATTTAACAACTTTTCCTTGAGCGAAAGTTATCGCAGTCTTTGCGTGAGAGTTATCAGGTCTATTGTGCCTATATTAGCGACCTACTTACACATACTTATCAGGAGTACTTTTCAATATTTTTTCTGGGTAAAAATTATCGTGTTTTTTGTATCTAAGTTACCAGGTCCGTGGTGCCTATATTATCGACCTATTTACACATAATTATCAGGAATAATTTTCAACATTTTTTTTCGGGTAAAAGTTATCATGATTTTTGTATCTAAGTTATCAATTCTGTGTGCCTATATTATCGACCTATTTACACATAATTTATTTTTCAAAAAAAAATTGTCGGTAAAAATTATCATGAATTTGGTATCTAAGTTATCAGGTGCGCGGTGCGCAAAATACCGTGTTATTCACATAAGAGTTACCGGAGGGATATTTCAACAACTTTTTTTCTTGAATCAGAGTATATGCACATACAAAGTCTCGGTTGGGAAAATAATAACAGAATCATTATTTTTTTAGTTTGGTTGTTGAAATACTTTACTCACATTGTTTGTCGACTTTGTTTTGTCTAGTTTCAATGCGATTTCGTAGAAAAAGAGTTTTAACTACTAATCTCTCACAAGAACTACTTTACTTAGTTGGTTACTGCGGTACACCTCAATTCATCTGATCATGGGATTGAATCCCAACTTATTTTTTTAGAGAATTTGGCGCTCATGTGGGATTAACGGATCCAGATTATACGGGAGGTAAAAACTG
>NC_041383.1:10874989-10885632 GCF_002162155.2 Triticum dicoccoides | reverse complement strand
GTGGCAGAACGGAACGAGCGAATTCAGCTCTGCAATGCGGATGGAACGGCTATCTAATAGTTCGGACGTACCGCCGAAATTCCTGTCGTTCGGATTTTAGCTTTGTCGAAGAATAAATGCTTTGTTTAAGTAGGACTAATAGATATTTTTAGAGTACTACCGTAGATTCGCAATTGAGGAGAGGTTCTCACAAATAAAAACATTTTATATGAACCCATAATTTTTATGTTTGTAGACAATCGACTTCTCAAGGAATGAGGCCATGGAACAACACACAAGCTCGGGTAAGTATGCATCTTTAGCTAACTCTAATAATTTTGCATGACATCTCGTGAAAATAGTTTTGGTACAGATGCCACACGAAATCAATTGCAGATTATATTGCTCCATGTGCTTTGCCACCAGAGATCAATTAAATATGAAAGAGTAATCATCTAAAAAATAGGAAGAGTAATTAATCGACGAGGGGCCAATGATGGCTCCTCCAGACTGTCGATAATTAATCGAGCAAAGCCTGTTCTTTATTTTGTAGGTGATTCATATATAGAATATTTGTTTGTTTTTCTATAGATGGCATGTAATCGGCGAGAAAACTACTACCCCTATGTAAACAAATATAATAGCGTTTAGATCATTAAAATAGTGAGCTAAACCCCCTTATATTTCTTTACGGAGGGGAGTAGTAAATTAATGATTGGTGAACCAAAAATTAAGGACACTTGTGAAATAGCTGTATTGATTTGCAATGGCGGCATACAGGGAGGAACCCATTGCCAACACCGATCGAAGCTGGGCTTGTGCAGCTGGCCATCAAGAACAACACAAAGGCTTCATCCGAGAAGTGTAACAAAAAGGTGATGCTGGAGATCAGCGGCTGCGCCACTACCTGTGACCGGCTGGGTCTTGACCTGGTGGTCGTCCTGCATGCTAGTCGCAACATGGACAGTGAGAAGATGGACCATGTGAAGATGGCCATGCGGTTTGTCTTGCGGAAGCTAAGCCCCATGGACCGCCTCTCCATCATCACAATTTTTTCTGATTCTGCCGTGAAGCTGTGCCCACTGCAGCAGATCACCGAGTCCTCACGGCGGAAGCTAGATGATCTCATTGACGGCCTAAAAGCCATTGGTGACTTTTACACCCACATCAAGGGCGGCCTCCTGACCGGGCTCAAAGTCCTCACATACCGCAATGACAGCAGCGACCGCATCGCTGGAATCATGCTCATGAGCAACGACCAGCAAGCTGGAGGTGGTGGTGGTGCTACTCAGATTAATTTGGGCAACGTGCCTGTCTACACGTTTGGTTTTGGCATGAACAGTGACCACACAGTACTCAGCATGATCGCAGCCAACAGTATGGGAGGGACGTTCTCCCACATCCGGGACCAGGACATTGGCAGTGGAGGCCTGACAATGGCCTTCTCCCAGTGCCTTGCCGGTCTGCTAACTGTCTCGGTTCAGAACCTTGAGCTGACGGTGGCACCTGTCGGACATGAGTCGGAGATATTGAACGTGACCGCAGGAAGCTATCCGAAGACGCAGGCCGGGGGCTCAGTAACAGTTAGGTTTGGCAACATCTACAGCAGGGAAGTGCGCAAGGTCGTTGTCAACCTCCGCCTCCCTGCTATCGGGAGTGAGCACAGTGCCGAGATCCTAAAGGATGTACTCATATGGAAGCAGGTATCAATCAGTTCAAAGACATAAATATCAAGTCAAATATGATGCGCTCTGTTAATTGATGTGATTGTGATGACTGAATTATTTTGTTGTGCAGATCTGCTGGGAGGCAGAAGTTTGTCGTGACTCCTGAGGCGCTGACCGTGTGGCGCACCAGCGTGGATGTCTCAGACTTAGAGGAGGAGGAGAAGCAGGTGGACTTAAAGAGGGAGGAGGCCCGTCTGAGGACGGCCAAGACAATCAAGAAAGTGACAAACTTCTACGATGGCGTTGTGCTGGCCCGTCTGCAGAATGTCTATGACAAGCTGCTGCTGGTGGAGTCCCGGAACATGCCGGAGGATCAGTTCAGGATCGAGCTGCGGGAGCTCTTGGAGGTCTGCAGGACCCATGCATCCTACAAGGAGCATGGCCGCGCATACGCGTTGTCGTCCGAGTCTTCACACGGCTGGCAGCGTTTCGCTGGGAGGGGTGGTGACATCGATGCAATGCGTCTGTTCGCAACGCCACGAATGAACAAGTACCTGGAGCAGGCCAGGAAGTTCCACAAAGAACCGCGGATGCCAGTGCGGTCAGCGGATGACGATGTCGAGGAGGAGATCACTGATGATCCTATGGTCAATGTCGTCAGTAGGGACATAAACAAACTATGAACAGTATAGAGATCGAGTATATGATCATGCATATGTGAGTTGTAACTTGTAAGGCCAATTATAGGGCCGATTTGATATACTTTGTAATACATGGATCTATTTTGGTTCAACCATTTTGGCATTATTGGGGGATTTGCAAGATAATGGATCCTAGCCACAACGTCGTTGCCCCGCTATTGATAGATTCAGCTCGCTACACAGAGCTGACTGACAGTAAAAGCGACTTCAACGGTAACTAGTGGTAAACGGCATCAGTGTCGATTTCAGCCATCGAACGACAGTAATAGCTGAATAAGGAGCGGTGATGGTCGTTTGATGGGGGTGAAAGATTATCTGAAGAATTTGACACCAGCTTCTAAACCATTGACTGCGTCGTTAATTTTGTCAGGTTTAGTGGCTACCTCACGATGCCCTTTAGTCCTGGTTCAAGACACCAACCGGGACTAAAGGAGTTGGGTCAGGCGCGATGCCCTTTAGTCTCAGTTGGTGTCTCCAACCAGGACTAAAGATCCATCTTTAGTCCTAGTTTTGGACACCAAGCGGGACTACAAATTTGCCTATATATACCCCCGCCCTTGTCCGCCCTCTTTTCTGTTTTTTCCTCATAGAAGGTGGGAGGTGTGTGCTACTTTGTTTTTCCCTTCCTATGCACAAGAGGTGCTCGATGAAATGCCTGAGAACATGATGCCACTTGAGTTCACAAAAAACAAACATTATATGAGGTGCCCGAGCCACACTTAATTAAGTTTTCTCCTCTGTTCTTCCTCCTAGATCTCGTCCTCGTCCTCACCGCCGTCGATTGTCCGCGCGATCTCATTGCCGCCACCACCGTGGTGAGCTTGTTGTTCTTATATTTTTCTTACTTGTATGATTTAGATAGTTGCTTGTATAATTTTCCTACTTGTATTATTATTTGTTATTATATAGTGCCATGGTTTCGATATCCGCCCCCCTCGGCTCTCGTCCTGTCTATGATTCGGATGTGGTATATTATCTTTTATAACTATTTCTTTTATCTAGTCTTAATGTCAATTATGCCGACCAACTTGACATAGATATTTTTATCTAGGAGGTATGTGAACCGGGAATTCCAACTGACCTTCTAGTCGAAAGGTTAAATTTAGTTGAAAAAACAATTATTTGAATATTCTTTTTTAAAGAATTGAAGAAGAGAAGATGAAATTGGAGTTGCATGTTGCCGATATCGTCGATCTACACAAGATCCAGATGGATGCAATGCGCTTGAGGATTAGAAAGATTAGAAAATATGCCATTGGTAAAGAAGGTTGGTATTATTATGTTGTTGGATCAATTTTTACCTTAGTTGCGATTTTTATCGCATTTGTTGTTGCATTTAAATGTTTTACATAGTTGTGTGCTAGTTTCAATATCTGTTTTAGATGCTCTAGATAGTTGTATGTTGTTTTATGAGAACTATGTATGAACTTTATGTATTTATTTTTGAAGTAATAACATTTGATCACTACTATACTTTGGTTTAATGTGATGATCTTGTATTAATTTGGTCATTTCTCTATTCATGATGTTCTGTAATGGTTATTGATATACTTAATTATATAATGCAGATGAATAGGCAATGGATGTACGGTGACCGACGCATTTGCTGAGTACATTACAGGCCTGCATGATTTTATCGGTGTGGCCTAAGCAAACAGTAGCAATGGTTTTATATGTTGTCCATGTGTTGTGTCTAAGAATGATAAGGATTACTCTTCCTCAAAAATCCTTCACACCCACCTGCTTAAGTCCGATTTCATGCCCAGCTATAATTATTGGACCAAGCATGGACAAAGAGAAGTTATGATGGAAGACATTGAAGAAGAAGAGGATGATGACAACTATCTGATGTTCCCTGAATTTGGTGATACTGCAACGAAGGAAGCTGAAGATCAAGAGGCACCAGATGTGCCCGCTGATGATCTTCGCTGGGTCATTGTCGATGCACAAAGAGAACGCGAAAGTGAAAAGGAGAAGTTGAAGTTGCGGCACATGTTAGAGGATCACAAAAAATTGTTGTATCCAAATTGCGAAGATGGCAACACAAAGCTCGATACTACATTGGAATTGCTACAATGGAAGGCAGATAATAGTGCACCTGACAAGGGATTTGAAAAGTTACTGAAAATGATGAAGAAGAAGCTTACAAAGGATAACGAATTGCCTGACAGTACGTACCAAGCAAAGAAGGGTCTCTCCCCTCTAGGATTCGAGGTGCAGAAGATACATGCATGCCCTAAAGACTGCATTCTCTAGCGCGGTGAGGAGTACAAGAATTTGAATGCATGCCCGGTATGCGGTATATTGCGATATAAGATCAGCCGAGATGACCCTGGCGATGTTGAGGGCAACCGCCCCCAGGAAGAGGGTTCTTGCCAAGGTGATGTGGTATGCTCCTATAATTCCACGGTTGAAACATCTTTTCAGAAACAAAGAGCATGCCAAGTTGTCGCGATGGCACAAAGAAGACCATAAGAAAGACATGATATTGAGAGTACCCGCTGATGGGTCACAGTGGAGAAAAAACGAGAGAAAGTTTGAGGAGTTTGCAGATGACGCAACTTATGGTTTGATATAAGTACAGATGGCATGAACCCTTTTGGGGAGCAGAGCAGTAGTCATAACACCTTTCTCCTTGGTTGTGCATGAACCGGAAGTTCATTATGATGTCAGTGCTCATCCAAGACCCTAAGCAACCCAGGAACGACATTGATGTGTACATAAGGCCATTAGTTGAAGAACTTTTATAGTTTGGGATATAAAAGTTGTATGTGTGTGGGATGAGCACAAACAGGAGGAATTTGACCTACGAGCATTGCTGTTTGTAACCATCAATAATTGTCCTGCTCTTAGTAACCATTCAGGACAGACTAACAAGGGGTACAATGCACACGCACTGTTTAGATGAGACTGAAAGTATATATTTCGATAAATGTAAGAAGAGTGTGTACTCGGGACATCGTTGTCTGCTTCCGACCAGGCATCCTTTAAGAAAGAAAGGCAATCATTTCAAAGGTGAGGAAGATCACCGGAAGAAGCTTGTCCACCGTACTGGTGATGATATATTTGATATGGTCATGGATTTAAAACTAATATTTAAAAAGGGTCCTGGCGAATAATCTGTTATGAACGACGCTAACGGACACACACCCATGTGGAAGAAGAAATCTATATTTTGGGAGCTACCCTATTGGAAAGTCCTAGATGTCCGCTCTGTAATCGACTTGATGCACGTGTCGAAGAATCTTTACGTGAACCTGCTAGGCTTCTTGGGCGTGTATGGGAAGAAAAAAGATACACCAGAGGCAGAGAGGACTAGCAATGTATGAACGAAAAAGAAGGCATGCATCCAAAGCAGTATTAAGGTCCTGCCAGCTACGCTCTTAACAAGGCAGAGAAGGGAATCTTTTTTGAATGCCTGAGCAGTATCAAGGTCCCATCTGACTTCTCGTCGAATATAAAGGGAATAATAAATATGGCAGAGAAATTTTATCAAAACTTAAAGTCTCATGACTACCACGTGATTATGTCGCAATTGCTTCCGATTGCATTGAGAGGGATTCTACCAGAAAATGTTTGATTAGCCATTTGTGAAACTATGTGCATTCTGATGGAAATATGCCCTAGAGGCAATAATGAAGTTGTTATTATTATATTTCCTTATTCATGATAAAGATTTATTATTCATGCTAGAATTTTATTGACCGGAAACTTAAATACATGTGTGAATACATAAACAAATACTATATCCCTAGTGATCCTCTACTAGACTAGCTCGTTGATCAAAAATGGTTAAGGTTTCCTAACCATAGACACGGGTTGTCATTTGATAACGGGATCGCATTATTAAGAGAATGATGTGATGGAACAGACACAATCGTTAGCATAGCATATGATCGTTCAGTTTATTGCTACTGCTTTCTTCATATAAAATACATGTTTCTTCGACCACGAGATCATGCAACTTCCGTATACCTGAGGAATACCTTATGTGTTATCAAACGTCATAACGTAATTGGGTGATCATAGAGGTGCTCTAAAAGATTGCAAAAAGATTGCAAGCAAAGTGACTAAGGATTCTGTTGAGGTGGCATGGATCGACACTGGGATTTGTCACTCCTTATGACAGAGAGGTATCTCTGGGCCCTCTCGGTAATACAACATCACAAGAAGATTGCAAGCAAAGTAACTAAGGAGTTAGTTACAGGATGATCTATTACGGAACGAGTAAAGAGCCTTCCGGTAACGAGATTGAACTAGGTATGGAGGTACTGACGATCGAATCTCAGGCAAGTAACATACCGACAGACAAAGGGAAATATGTATGTTGTCATAAAGGTTTGACTGATAAAGATCTTCGTAGAATATGTAGGAACCGATATGGGCATCCAGGTCCCGCTATTGTTTATTTACCGGCGAAGCATCTCGGACATGTCTACATCATTCTCGAACCCGTAGGGTCCGCATGCTTAATGTTCGTTGATGATATAGTATTGTATGAGTTATGTATGTTGGTGACCGAATATAGTTATGAGTCCCAGATGAGATCACAAACATGACGAGGAGCTTTGGAATGGTCCAGATGTAAAGATTGATACATAGGATGATATGGTTAGGCCAATGGGTCAGGACCACGGGGCTTTAGGTTGGTGCAAATGCCGAGGCCATGGCGTCTGGCCGAGACGCCAAGGACTGTGGCTTCTGGTCCTGGAAGTCCGAGAAGGACTCTTCCTTGCAGGCAAAACTGACTTTGAGGAGGCTCTTTCTCCAAGTTTCGACCCCAGGGCTCAACATATAAATAGAGGGGCAGGGCTAGCACCCGGAACACATCAAGATACACCAAGCCGTGTGTCAGCAACCCCGACCCTCTAGCTTATCCTCCGTCATAGTTTCCATAGTGCTTGGTGAAGCCCTGCGGAGATGGTTCTTCAGCACCACCGTCACCATGCCCTCGTGCTGCCGGAACTCATCTTCTACATCGCCCCTCTTGTTGGATCAAGAAGGCGAGGACGTCATCGAGTTGTACGTGTGCTGAACACAGAGGTGTCGTATGTTCGATACTTGATCGGGATGGATTGTGAAGGTGTACGACTACATCAACCACGTTGATAAACACTTCCGTTTACTGATCTTCAAGGGTATGAAGATGCTCTCCCCCTCTCGTAGCTATGCATCTCCATGGATAGATCTTGCGTGTGCGTGGAATTTTTTTTGTTTTCCATGGAATGTTCCCCAACACATTCCTCGGTGAAATTTCTCATAAGGTAATCAATCCAGTAATCCTACCAAGGTTACAGAATGATTTGGTCCAATGCTTGCAGTTTCGAGTTGGTGTTCCCACCATCCTTCTTCAATATTATGACGCACGCCCTAGTTCACCTAGTCGAAGAGATTGCCATTTTGGGTCCTGTATTTCTACACAATATGTTCCCCTTCGAGAGGTTCATGGGAGTCTTAAAGAAATATGTTCATAACCGTGCTAGGACAGAAGGAAGCATCTCCAAGAGCTATGGAACGAAGGAGGTTATTGAGTTTTCTGTTGACTTCATTCCTGACCTTAAGACGATTGGTGTTCCTCGATCGCGGCATGAGGGGAGACTGAGTGGAAAAGGCATACTAGGACCGAAAGCAATAATATGTACAGATGGGCATTCTTTCACTCAAGCACACTACACAGTTCTGCAAAGTTCTGCCTTGGTGGCCCCGTATATCAATGAACACAATAATATTGTACGCTCCCAACACCCGTGGCAGTCTGACAACCAGATTACACGTGAACACATGGCGATTTTTGGCAGTTGGTTGCAACTTGCAAGCACATCTTACGAATAACACCACTGTTGGAGATCAGTTGTACTTGTGGGCTAGGAGACCATCTTCGATTGTATGGCCTTTTCAAGGGTACGTGTTAAATGGGAATACATTTTACACGATCTCCCAAGATAAAAAGAGCACCCAACCAAAACAGTGGTGTTCTCTTTGATGCAAAAAGACACCAACAGGGAAAATGACACATATAATGGTTACATAGAGGAGATATGGGAACTTGATTATGGACGTGATTTTAAGGTCCCTGTGTTTCGGTGCAAATGAGTCAATCTAACAGGAGGCGGGGTAAAGGTAGAACCATAGTACAGAATAACAACAGTGGATCTGAACAATCTTGGGTACACAAACGAACCATTCGTCCTAGCCAATGATGTGGCGTAGGTTTTCTATGTGAAGGTCATACCTACCGAAACGAGAAAAAGAAAATATAAGAAAGCGAATACATCATACGATGAGCCAAAGGACCACATAGTTCTTTCAGGGAAAATAAATATTGTGTGAGTGGAGGACAAGACAGACATGTCAGAAGATTATGAAAAGTTTGATGAAATTCCTCCCTTCATACCGAAGACTGAACCAAGCATCCTGTTAAATGATGAAGATTCTCCATGGATACGCGCAATAATAAGCAAGGGACACACGCGAAGAAAAATTCTTGTACCCCAAGATCTCATTCTGGGATGTGACCGGCTTCACCGTCATCACTTTCTCTAGTGAGTTTCTGGACTTATAGCTGGACATTCCCACTTCAAACAAACCGGAGGAAATATTTGTAAGGGTTAGGGTATATATGTGTTTTGGGTGTTCCCCAGTGGAATCCAACCAAAAAGCTAGGGCATTTTGGCATTTGAAACATGATTTTTCAATAATTATTTATTAAGTTATGATTTTTCAAGTCTGCGCGAGTCACCTTCCTTAGGCTCCGAGTCACCTTCTTCTAAGCTCCGTTGGACGACACTTATTCCTATCTTTTTAGTATTTTAATTGTACAGATGTTAATATACGCGGTTAGTAGTCCGGCTTGGTGGATCCATATAAAATAACAAGGTTAATATAGACATGGCTTAAACGTCTTGACATAGATGAATACAACAGAAGTATTGGAGATGATAAGAGAGAAACAATGTATGATATAAAGTTGGAGCTACTGTGTGGTTTCTCTGATTGAAGGATCCCTTATGCCGAGCCAATTAGTCCAGATGAGGAGTTCTTGTCGCTTTCTAGTGAAATTGAGGACAACATATTAGATTGTAGGACTGTTCAAGTAACTGTTCAGCATATACAAGATAACCGAATAATTTGCACCTTTGATTCTGGGTTGAATGCCATAGTTATGGGAGACAACTATTCTGATGATGGCTTTGATCTAGAATCACTGTAGTTACATGAAGATGATGTATTAACTGACAAAATTAAGAACGTGAATAAAAATAGGTTCATAGTTTACCTAACATGCAAGCAAAGTGAAATGAAGGGATGTCCATTATCAAGAAATAACCATGATCCATACTATCGTGCACAAAAGGTGGTTCCGACCCAGGATGACAAGGCTCGGAAACAAAAGGAAGATGTATGGTTCTTTCCTCAGAAAAATATACAGGTAATAGACATATATGTGGATCCATTGGTAGGCCACCTGAAAATCATGCTCTCTTATCGCAAATTCGGGAAAGGGTTAAAAGTGGAAGTTGATGATATATCACGGGTTGAGAAATCAGAGAATCCTATGATAATAGCGTAGAATTATAAAAAAAAATGTTCCCGGGGCTCAGTAACGATGCTAGGGGTTCCTGCCTCATGCTTTTGACATTGCAAATTTTGCCTATCATGACGCCCAGTCGTATGACATCAAAATTAGTTGCCTACAATGATATAAAAAGTTATTCATAGCATAGTGTAGGATACTCTTTAGTTATTTTAGGCAAATTAGAGGTGAAGCTAGTCAACTTTGTAGTCGTCCTACACTACTGGAATTCTGATGTACGCCGAGTGCCACTGACACTCGGCAAAGGGCCAAAAACCACCGACAAAGCCTTTGCCGAGTGTCACCCTTGGCAAAAGCCACCCGGCGTACACCTCTCCGGCAAACAGGAATTTGCTGAGAGCCAGAACATGGGCACTCGGCAAAGACTTTTCCGAGAGCTAAACAGTACAACTCGGAAAAATAAAGTAGCTAACAGATAGCAGACGGGGACGGCGGTTCCTGACATGTGGGACCAGGAGAATAGGCTGGGGGCCAACTTTGCCGAGAGCTACACTCGGCAAAGAGAGCCAGTAGCAGGTCGACACGCGTCTGCTCCTGACATGTTGGACCAGGTGAACAGGTCGAGGGCCAACTTTGTCGAGAGCTACACTCGGCAAAGAGAGCCATTAGTAGGTCGACACGCGTCAGCTCCTGACATGTGGGACTAGGAGAACAGGCCGAGGGACAACTTTGCCGAGAGCCACACTCGGCAAAGAGAGCCAT
>NC_041383.1:10838059-10874263 GCF_002162155.2 Triticum dicoccoides | reverse complement strand
AGCTCCTGACATGTGGGACCAGGGGAACAAGACGAGGGCCAACTTTTCCAAGAGCTACACTCGGCAAAGAGAGCCATTAGCAGGTCGTCACGTGTCAGCTCCTGACATCTAGGACATGGAGAACAGGCTGAGGGCAAACTTTGCCGAGAGCTACACTCGACAAAGAGATCTAGTAGCAGGTCGACACGTGTCAGCTCCTTCCATGTGGGACTAGGAGAACAGGCCGAGGTCAATCTTTGCCGAGAGCGCCACTCGCCAAAGAGAGCCAGTAGCAGGTGGACATGTGTCAGCTCTTGACATGTGGGACCAGGAGAACATGGCAAGGGCCAAGTTTGCCGAGAGCACCTCTCGGCAAACAGACCCAATGGGAGGCTGACATGAGTCACTCCTTGACATGTGGGACCACGAGAACAGGCCGAGGGCCAGCTTTGCCGAGAGCCACTGTCGGCAAACTCTATCTGTGCTGAGTGCGGCTCTCGGCAAACTGAGCCAATAGGGGAGGGCCACGTCACTTGTCCTAAAAGCCGTGGCCATACTTTGTCGAGGGCCACCGTCGGCAATTCTTTTACCTCTACCGAGACGCCTCTCGGTAAAGTAATCAGGAGCACTACAGGTTATTACCCTTTACCGAGAGGCCTCCCGGTAAAAGTGCCAGGTTCTACTGGTTGGTACACTTTTACCGAGATCCCTCTCGGTAAAGGGTGCATGCTGGTCCAGTTTCACAGCCTTTCTCGAGAGGCACCCTCAGTAATGGTGTGTCCTGCAGCCTTTTTCATTTCTGTTTCTTTCCTGCAGTGAAACATATACAGAAACATCATATAGTTAATCACATATAGAACATGTCACATATAGGCATCATTGAACAAAAAAAGTAATGATTCTGAAAAACATTCCACATAAAAGCAATAGTGCCTAAAAGGTGAAATAGTAGTCATGACACTCGACCAACACAAGTTTACAAGTCTCAAGATGCAAGAGTTCTCAAGCACATACAATGAACAGTTTCAAACAGAACATAACATGAAGTTGACGCGATTTTGGAGATCGGAGTGATAACATCAACATTAGAAGGCGTCATTCTGTTTGCTGCCACAACTCCACCAACTTGAGGTTGAACTACCGAAACATTGTTCGACCTTTGTGATGGGTTGAGCTTTGATGGATTCACCCAATAGTGAGATGAATGCATATGGTAATGCCAAAAATGGTGATAGAAATAGTTTGAACGAAGCTCACTTTGTTCCACTCTAGCGTCGGTGGCATCTTTGGCACTGGTTGGCCTTGCATGGAATAAAGATTGGCCACCATATGTTGTAAAGACTTCACTAGATCATCTTGTGCCTTCATCCTGGCCCGATTTTCATCTCGTTCTTTCTTGGTGTCAATCAGTCGAGTCTACAATATGGCAATGCAAATGGCATTCATGTTGAAATGAAAATATGCAGGACCATGAAGGATCAATGAAGAAGCACTGACCTGAATATCCTCAATAATGCTCACAGAATGTGGTACGTGACGCTCTACGATAGGAGTAGAGCCAGTACTCAAAGCACGGAGTGTGCTGACTCTCGGAAGGGAGGAGGTTATGACAGAATCAAGGTGAACCACCATCCGGCCATTCGGTCTACCACCTGTGCGACATTAGCCACAAGAGGGTCAAACGGTAGCACGTGAGGATCAGCGTCAGGCCCATACGTATCCTTCAATTTTTTGGTGTAGTTCTCTCCATCTGACCGGGCTTTAGAGCTGATCCAGTCCCTCTCTGGGTGGAGAGGGTCCTTGTACTTGTCGTCTTTGGTACGTTTGAAGGTTCATGCCTCAAAGTAAATGATATCCTTGCCAGTGTCTTCTTTCTGCAAAAGAAAGTGATCCAAACAATCAAGGGAATGCTCACAAATGAAAGAGAACATGATGAAAAGAAAAGGATGTGGTTGCCTACATGTTTTGAGACGACACCTGGGATGGTGAGGTTGCCTTGACGGTGTCCTGGAAAACCCATAAACTTACACCGTTCAGATATTGCTTTGTGTTCATCCTGCCACCCTGGATCTGTCCATCGGTCGACGATCTTCTCCCAACACGGACGTTTTTCAGCGCACGACTGAGGAATCGCCTGTAAATTAAACAAATACATCTTAGTAAGGATTCTAATTTTGCGGTAATGTAGGGAATAGCAAGCATCCATCGTCACTTGCCTCGAAGTAATTGTCCCGTGAAAGATGCTTCCCTCGAGCCTCCTGTTTGGTAATCTTCTGGTTTAGATAGTTTGCGTGATACTTGACCACTAAACGGACGCGCTTGTCGGTGTCAAAACCGGCGGATCTCGGGTAGGGGGTCCTGAACTGTGCGTCTAAGGCTAATGGTAATAGGACGCTGGGGACACGATGTTTACCCAGGTTTGGGCCCTCTCGATGGAGGTAATACCCTACTTCCTGCTTGATTGATCTTGATGATATGAGTATTACAAGAGTTGATCTACCATGAGATCAGAGAGGCTAAACCCTAGAAGCTAGCCTATGGTATGATTGTTCTGTCCTATGGAATAAACCCTCTGGTTTATATACACACCGGAGGGGGCTAGGGTTACACAGAGTCGGTTTACAGAGGAGGAGATCTACATCCGAATCTCCAAGCTTGCCTTCCACGCCAAAGAGAGTCCCATACGGACACGGGACGAAGTCTTCTATCTTGTATCTTCATAGTCCAACAGTCCGGCCAAAGTACATAGTCCGGATGTCCGGATACCCCCTTATCCAGGACTCCCTTAGTAGCCCCTGAACCAGGCTTCAATGACGATTAGTCCGACGCATAGATTGTCTTCGGCATTGCGAGGCGGGTTCCATCTCTGAATACTCCAAGATAAATTCCGAACACAAGGACCGTGTCCGGCTCTGCAACATAAATTCCATATATCACCATAGAGACAATAATAACCCACAAGTCTAATTTGCAAACAACTCTTCGTAGTGTGACATCACGCCACGGCTCGATAATTATTCGAACCGTTTTCTACAACCTGCTTCCACACACATCGCGAGGCGGTTTCTTTGGCACGTCTTGTCAAAGCAGAGATCGTGTCCCCTTATCACGGGATCTCCATCAATACGGGTATGGGTAACCCAACCAGCACCATTAATCGAGGCGCTTGGAAAAATAAGAGATTTCAAGAGGCAAGTGGGGAGGCGCACATTCTACATCGCCTTTATAAAGGGGCAGCGATCTCCCATTTTCACCCACGCCTTCTTCCTCCTTTGCTCATCCGTTCTCGCACCCTCGAGCTCCAGTGCCCAAGTTCTCACCTTCTGCGTAGGACCACAGCATGTCCGGAGCGGGATGCAAGTGGATGGCCTCCTCTGTCACAGAGGACAACATTACCAAGCTTCGGGAGGCCGGATACCTGGCCGAGAGTATCGCGCACAGGTTTCCGGCAGAGGGACAGATTACCCCCACTCTGAAGTCTCGGGAGGGAGTAGTATTTCTTCCTCATTTCGTCAGGGGACTAGGATTTCCACTCCACCCATTTGTCCGCAGGCTCATGTACTACTACGGGCTAGATTTTCATGATCTGGCCCCGAATTTTGTCCTCAACATCTCGGCGTTCATCATCGTGTGCGAGGCCTTCCTCCGCATCAAGCCTCACTTCGGCATGTGGTTGAAAATCTTCTGCGTGAAGCCGAAGATCATGAGTGGCCAACAGGCGGAGTTCGGAGGTGCCATGGTGGGCAAAATGCCCAATGTTACATGGCTCGATGGCTCTAAGGGAGTCCTGGATTAGGGGGTGTCCGGATGGCCGGACTATGACCTTTGGCCGGACTCCCGGACTATGAAGATATACAAGATTGAAGACTTCATCCCATATCCGGATAGGACTTTCCTTGGCGTGGAAGGCAAGCTTGGCGATACAATATGTAGATCTCCTCCCATTGTAACTGACTCTGTTTAACCCTAGCCCTCTCCGGTGTTTATATAAACCGGAGGGTTTTAGTCCGTAGGACCAAACAACAATCATACCATAGGCTAGCTTCTAGGGTTTAGCCTCTCTGATCTCGTGGTAGATCAACTCTTGTACTACCCATATCATCAATATTAATCAAGCAGGAGTAGGGTTTTACCTCCATCGAGAGGGCCCGAACCTGGGTAAAAACATCGTGTCCCTTGTCTCCTGTTACCATCCACCTAGACGCACAGTTCGAGACCCCCTACCCGAGATCCGCCGGTTTTGACACCGACATTGGTGCTTTCATTGAGAGTTCCTCTGTGTCATCACGTTTAGGCTCGATGGCTTCTTCGATCATCAACCACGACACAGTCCAGGGTGAGACTTTTTTCCTCGGATAGATCTTCGTGTTCGGCGGCTTTGCACTTCGGGCCAATTCGCTTGGCCATCTGGAGTAGATCGAAAGCTACGCCCCTGGCCATCAGGTCAGATTTAGAAGTTTGAACTACATGGCTAACATCGACGGAGACTTGATCTTTGACGGATTCGAGCCACAGCCGAGCACGCCGCACTATCACGATGGGCATGATCTAGCTCTGCCGCCAGACAGTGCCCAGAAGGCCGCTCAGGTGTCTGCTCAGACCCTCAGCTCGGAACCGACTGCGCCAATCGGGGATGGATGGTTGGACACCGCCTCGGGGGCTGCAATCTCTATGGCGATCGAGCCGAATACCAGCCTTGTCCTTTGTGAAGCTCGTGACTTCAAGGTGCCGGACTCCTTTGCGGACTCCGAATCTTCCGCACCCCTTCCGATCGAACCCAATTGGGCTCCGATCATGGAGTTCACCGCCACGGACATCTTTCAGCACTCGCCCTTCGGCGACATCCTGAATTCACTAAAGTCTCTCTCTTTATCAGGAGAGCCCTGGCCAGACTATGGTCAGCAAGGTTGGGATGCGGACGATGAAGAAATTCGAAACCCACCCACCACCCACTTCGTAGCCACTGTCGATGATTTAACCGACATGCTCGACTTTGACTCCGAAGACATCGACGGTATGGATGCCGATGAAGGCGACGACCAAGAACCAGCGCCTATAGGGCACTGGAAAGCCACCTCGTCATATGACATATACGTGGTGGACACCCCAAAAGAAGGGGATGGCGATGGAAAAACGGAGGATGATCCCTCCAAGAAACAGCCTAAGCGCCAGCGTCAGCGGCACCGCTCTAAATCCCGCCAAAGCAAAAACGGCGAGTCCGGCACCGGAGACAATAACACCCCGGACAGTGCCGAAGACAACCCCCTCCAGCAGGATTCAACCCCCTCCAGCGACAAACAGAGAGGTCGAGGACGACAATTACATGCCTTCCTCAGAAGACGATGCAAGCCTCAACGACGACGAATTTGTCGTGCCTAAGGATCTCGTCGAACAAGAGCGTTTCAAACACAGGCTTATGTCCACGACAAGCAGCTTCAAGAAAAAACAGCAGCAGCTTAGAGCTGACCAAGATTTGCTAGCCGACAAATGGACTGAAGTTCGGGCGGCCGAAGAGTATAAACTCGAACGCCTCTCCAAAAGCTACCCAAAGCGCAGGCTGCTACCCCAACTAGAGGAGGAAGCAACTAAACCTACATCACCAGCATATGATGCGGCCGATCGGCCAACCCGCGGCCGTGATAGAGAGGCCTTTCGGCCCTCAACTCAAGCCGCACCCTGTCGCCGCTTAAAAAGTACCAAGGCACGGGGAAACGCGCCAGACCTGCGAGACATATTGGAGGACAAGGCAAGGCAAACAAGATCGATCTATGGATCGCGTGGGCGCCCCACGACACGTGACGATAACCGTCACGCCGGATATGGCAAATACGGCTAGGCCGAACACGGCAGGTAAAGCTCGTATGAGCTACGTCGTGATAGCCCAGTACAGAGGCACCGCACACCCACTATGCTTCACAGATGAAGTAATGGATCATCAAATCCCCGAAGGGTTTAAACCCGTAAACATCGAATCATACGATGGTACAACAGATCTTGCGGTATGGATCGAGGATTATCTCCTTCATATCCACATGGCCCGCGGCGATGATCTACATGCTATCAAATACCTCCCGCTCAAGCTTAAAGGACCAGCTCGGCATTGGCTTAATAGCCTGCCAGCAGAGTCAATTGGTTGCTGGGAGGACCTGGCATCCGCATTCCTTGACAACTTCCAGGGCACTTATGTGCGACCACCAGACGCCGATGACCTAAGCCACATAATTCAGCAGCCAGAAGAATCGGCCAGACAATTCTGGACACGGTTCCTAACCAAGAAAAATCAAATAGTCGACTGTCCGGACGCAGAGGCCCTTGCAGCCTTCAAACATAATATCCTTGATGAATGGCTTGCCCGGCACCTTGGACAGGAAAATCCAAAATCTATGGCAGCCCTCACGACACTCATGACCCGCTTTTGCGTGGGAGAAGACAGCTGGCTAGCTCGTAGCAATAACATGACCAAGAGCCCTGGTAATTAGGATACCAAGGACAACAATGGCAGGTCGCGTCATAACAAGCACAAGCGCTGCATTAACGGCGACAATACTGAGGATACGACAGTTAATGCCGGATTCAGAGGCTCTAAACCCGGTCAGCGGAAAAAGCCATTCAAAAGAAATACTCCAGGCCCGTCCAGTTTAGACCGGATACTCGACCGCTCGTGCCAGATACATGGCACACCCGAACAACCAGCCAATCACACCAAGAGGGATTGTTGGGTGTTCAAGCAGGCAGGCAAGTTAAGTGCCGAACACAGAGATAAGGGGCTGCATAGCGATGACGAGGAGGAGCCCCGACCGCCGAACAACAGAGGACAAAAGGGCTTTCCCCCACAAGTGCGGACGGTGAACATGATATACGTAACCCATATCCCCAAAAGGGAACAGAAGCATGCGCTCAGGGACGTCTATGCGTTGGAGCCAGTCGCCCCAAAGTTCAACCCATGGTCCTCCTTCCCGATCACTTTTGATCGAAGGGACCACCCCACAAGCATTCGTCACGGCGGATTCGCCGCATTGGTTCTAGACCCAATCATTGACGGATTTCACCTCACTAGAGTCCTCATGGACGGCGGCAACAGCCTGAACCTGCTTTATCAGAATACAGTGCAAAAAATGGGTATAGATCCCTCAAGGATTAAACCCACAAAGACGACCTTTAAAGGCGTCATAACAGGTGTTGAAGCCAGCTGTACAGGCTCAGTTACACTCGAAGTGGTCTTCGGATCCCTGGATAATTTCCGAAGCGAGGAGTTAATCTTCGACATAGTCCCGTTCCGCAGTGGCTATCACGCCCTGCTCGGACGAACCGCATTTGCCAAATTCAATGCGGTGCCGCACTACACATATCTCAAGCTCAAGATGCCAGGCCCTCGCGGAGTCATTACGGTCAACGGAAACACCGAACGCTCTCTCCGAACAGAGGAGCACACGGCGTCCCTGGCAGCGGAAGTACCAAGTAGCCTCTCAAGGCAATTCTCCAGTTCGGCTGTTAAATGTCCAGACAACGTCAAGCGCGCCCGAAGTAACCTACAACAAGACCGCCTGGCACGTTCCGAGCAAGCATAGCAGTGCGCCCCAACCCCAACCCTCGTGAGATTGCAATACCAGTACCACGCGTACATAATTACGCTCTGGAAATACCATGGGCAGAAGGGGAGGGGCACAAACCATGGCACGCCCAGAATGCGGCTCAACCGCACTAGGGGCTCCCGATTTTGCCATTTCTTTTTTTATACTTTCAGGACTCCACTATTCGGAAGGCCTGTCCGGCAGTACAATCGCCGAACACACGATGCAACAGCCAGGGAGACAACAACACGTCAAATGTCCCAGGTGGTCTCTATAACAAGCTAAATACCTATCTTACTTAAAGTCTCCCAGCTTGCCCATGGAGGGGGACATGTCAAATAATCCCATCTCTTGCGTATCGCACTATTTGTATTGTTCTGCTCTCATAGCAGCCCTTTTAATAAACAATACATAGCTCTTGTCTATTATTGCATTCATTTTTTATATAAATATGTTCAGTTATGACATTATGCAACCGTACACTTTTGTACGGCCAATACACCAGGGGCTTAAGTACCCCATAATACGGTGTGAGAATACCGAACACTCTCACGAGTGCGGCACCCCGAACTTATAGCATTATATGCATCGGCTCCGAATCATGTCTTGGGTCAATAGTTGGCTTTGCCCGGCTCCCATGTTTTGGTACCTTACGTTCCGCTATGTCGGCTAAGGTAACGCTGGGAGAACTACTGCGATTGTGCCCCAGTTGAGCTGGGTTAACACCTCAGTAGAGAAAGCTAAAACTGACCATCATGATAGGGCGAGAGACCGGTCGCTGTTCGAGAGGTTTTTTGACTCCTTAAAGACTCATGCCGCTTAGAGCGAGGAGCTGGCTCTGTCCGGCCTAGGCATGGATAGCGCCCCGAACTCGGCTTCCGAATACTAGGGGCTTCGCCGAAATTTAAAATTCCGATGGCCTTGTTCGTTGTGCTGAGCGCCTCCCTCGATGGACCCAAGAATGTGAAAAAGAGCTCTCAGGTTTATCCCGAACACCCCATCACTCGTGGCATGGGGGTAGAAGCCGACGACTTGCATCTCTCAGATTTAACAAACGGCCGCACAGAAGGTAATATTTTAAATTCAAAAAAGCGTTGCTTAGCGCATATGAACAAGTTTTCAGCGCACAGGATAAACACGAGCGAGTTTACTCAAAAATTACATACCTGGTACATTCATCCGCCACACGACGGGCACCCTTCAGGACGCCCTCATAATACATCTCGGGCCTGCCATGCTCCTTCCCCTCCGGTGGCCCCTCTGTCACTAGCTTCTCAGCATCCAGCTTGCCCTAGGGCACTTTAGCACGGGCAAAAGCCCTACGGGCGCCTTCGATGCATACAGAGCCCTTGATGATTTCAAGCCGCGGACAGGCATCCACCAGCCGCCTCACCAGCCCGAAGTAGCTCTCAGGCAGGACCTCCCCAGGCCACAGCCGGCCTATAAGTCCCTTCATGGCCTGTTCGGCCACCTTATGGAGCTCGACTAGCTGCTTCAGCTGGTCGCTCAAGGGCACCGGGCGTCCGGCCTCAACCTACTGGGACCAGAACACCTTCTCCGTCGAGCTCCCTTCCTCGGCCCGGTAGAGTGCGGCGGCGTCGGATACATTGCGGGGCAGATCTGCGAATGCTCCTGGAGAGCTCCGGATTCGGGTAAGTAACAGGTAATTTCTTTCACGTGCTTGCTTTGCATAAAGAATGCCTTACCCGCCGCAATCCTTTTCATCGCCTCAATTTTCTAGAGGGCTTTTTGGGCTTCGGCCTTGGAAGATTTGGTGCTTTCAAGTGCCGAGGCAAGCTCGGACTCTCGAGTCTTCGAGTCAAGCTCTAAACTCTCATGTTTTTTCACAAGAGTATTGAGCTCTTGCCGCACCTCCGCCACCTGCGCCTCTTGTTTCTCTCGCTCGGAGCGCTCCATGGCCGCATTGTCTTCGGCCTTGGAAAGCGCTTCCTTCAGGGTCTCCACCTCGGTTGTGACCCCTGTAACATTCACGTTGGTCCTGTCATTATCTGCAACCAGGTATTTATATATACACTCACATAAGGTACTACATACCTTCTTTGTCCTCGAGCTGCTCCTTGGCAAGGCCGAGCTCGCTCTCGGACCACTCGAGGCTCTGCTTCAATGCATCGACCTCCGCAGTCAGTGCGGCAGAGGTCAGCAACGCAGCCTGCATTCTCATATTAACATATTTATGTTAGACTCCTGCGTATATCTTTTTAGATCCGCACTCCGACTTTTCTTTTCGAACGCCATACTGAGCATCAGGGGCTACTGTCTATGCGGTAACATTTTTTACATGTTTTAAATACATACCTCAAAGCCTGTTAGAAGGCTGGTACAGGCTTCTGTCAGCCCGCTCTTGGCGGACTGAATCTTCTGAATCACCGCACTCATAACAGTGCGGTGCTCCTCATCGATGGAGGCGCCGTCAAGCACCTCCAACAAATTGTCTGGCGCCTCGGTTTGTGTCGAAAAGCCTGGGCAAAGTCTGGTGCTGGGCCGGGTCGAACTCCCATAAGTTGAAAGACCGTCGTTGACACGGGAGGATCCGGCGGAAGAGCATGACCTGGACTACGTTGACAAGTTTAACCTTCTTGTTCACCAGGTCTTGGACGCAGGTTTGGAGACTGGTCACCTCTTCCGGATTACCCCACAACAGGCCCGTCTCTTTCCAGGATGTGAGCCGTGTGGGGATGCCAGATCGGAATTCGGGGGCCGCTGCCCATTTAGGGTCACGCGGCTCGGTGATGTAGAACCACCCTGATTGCCACCCTTTGATGGTTTCCAAGAAGGCGCCCTCGAGCCATGTGACGTTGGTCATCTTGCCCACCATGGCGCCTCCGCTCGCTGCTTGCCGGCCGATCACGACCTTCGGCATGACGCTGAAGGTCTTCAGCCATAGGCCGAAGTGAGGCTTGATGCGGAGGAAGGCCTCGCACACGACGATGAACGCGGAGATGCTGAGGATGAAGTTCGGGGCCAGATCATGGAAATCTAGGCCATAATAGAACGTGAGCCCCCGGACAAATGGGTGAAGTGGGAAGCCCAGTCCATAGAGGAAATGGGTGAGAAACACCACCCTCTCATGGGGCCTAGGGGTGGGGATGAGTTAACCCTCATCTGCGAGCCGGTGTGCGATGTCGTTAGACAAGTATCTGGCCTCCCTCAACTTTCTGATGTGCCCCTCTGTGACGGTGGAGGCCATCCATCTACCTCTCGCTCCGGACATGATTGGAGAAGGTTGAGGTGGGAAGTGCGGACTTGGGCGCTGGAGCCCGAGTGCGCGGAAATGGATAAGCAAAGGAGGAAGAAGGCATAGATTGAAAGGGCGGATCATTATCCCCTTATATGGGCGGCCGAAACTATGTGCCCCCACCAGCCTAGGCAAACTCGCTTATCTCCCAAGCGCCGCGATTAATGGCGCGGTTGGGTTACCCACGCCCGTATTGATGAGAATCCCGGAATAAGGGGACACGATCTCTGCTTTGACAAGACGTGCCAAGGAAACCGCCTAGTTAAACGCGCTAAGGTAGGATAGTAAAACGATTCGAATGAAGGCTTGGTCGTAGCATGACATGCTATGGAATACGTCAGCAGATTATATTTGTGTAAATATTATTCTCTCTACGGTGTTATGTGGAAACTATTTTGCAGAGCCGGACACTATCCTTGTGTTCAACATCTTCTATGAAGTATTCGAAGGAGGAACTCGCCTTGCAATGCCGAAGACAATTTGCGCGCCGGACTCGCCGTCATTGAAGTCTGGTTCAGGGGCTACTGAGGGAGTCCTGGATTAGGGGGTGTCCGAATGGCCGGACTATGACCTTTGGCCGGACTCCCGGACTATGAAGATACAAGATTGAAGACTTCGTCCCGTGTCCGGATAGGACTTTCCTTGGTGTGGAAGGAAAGCTTAGCGATACGATATGTAGATCTCCTCCCATTGTAAATGACTCTGTTTAACCCTAGCCCTCTCCAGTGTCTATATAAACCGGAGGGTTTTAGTCCGTAGGACCAAACAATAATCATACCATAGGCTAGCTTCTAGGGTTTAGCCTCTCTGATCTCGTGGTAGATCAACTCTTGTACTACCCATATCATCAATATTAATCAAGCAGGAGTAGGGTTTTACGTCCATCGAGAGGGCCCGAACCTGGGTAAAAACATCGTTTACCTTGTCTCCTGTTACCATCCGCCTAGACGCACAGTTCGGGACCCCCTACCCGAGATCCGCCGGTTTTGACACCGACAGGATCCTTCGTGGAGACCATAAAAGGATGGCAATCAGGGTGGTTCTACATCATCGAGCCGCGCGACGCCAACTAGGCGGCGGCTGGCAAATTCCGATCCGGAATCCCCATGCGGCTCACTTCTTGGGAAAAGAAGGGCCTGGCCTGGGGCGAACCCACGGAGCTGACCGGACTTGAGACCTGCATCAAGAGTATGAGGGACAAGAAGATCAAGCTTGTCAACGTTTTCCAGGTCATGCTCATTCGCCGGATTCTCCCGTGTCAAAGACGGGCATTTGATATCTGGGAGTTCAACCCGGCCGAACACTAGATGCTGCTAGAGCTCTTCGACACAACGCACAAAGAAATCTGAAGGTGCTGTTCAAGACCGGCGAAGTTCCTCCTCCCCTTTCCGAGGACCGGGGGCTCAGCGCAAGGCGCCTCGCCAGTCCGGTAAGTCCTCTGGTTATTACAAGATGTTTCATTCCTAGTACATTCGTGGAGGATTTTTAGGTCACTATGCTGACCGAACAGGATTGGGTGGAGATGGCGGAGCGGATTGACTGTCCGGCTCCATTGCCTGAGGACCCAGTAGGTGCACTCCTAGCGGAGATGCTGGTTTCGGCGCCTTACAAGGTGCCGGAGAAAAAGGCCGAAAAGAAGGCCGCAGGGACCCGGAAGGGTCTCCGGTGCAAGGCCGCACCAGACGCCTCGCTAGAAGATGACGAGGCGCACTCCTCCCACGAAGGGGGGGAGAGAAAGAAGAAGGCCGCCTCAACTAAGGGGGCTGAAGGGTCCAAGAAGGTGGCCGCGGGGACCGGAAAAGGTATCCGGCGCAAGGCCGTGATAGAATCGTCATCCAAAGACGACGAGGAAGATCCCCCCCCCCCGAAGACGGGGGAAAACATGAAGAGATGCCTCCTCCCCGGGGGAGGCCAGGACGCCGAAGAAGGGAAAGGCGTCCTTTCCAAATCACTCCACTACCTCCGCTTTCAGCGACAAGGAGTGGATACCCAGGGGCAAACCCCGCGCGAGGTCATAAGTATCCGCATTCCATAATATTTTCCGTGCGACTTTGACCTCATGGTTTGTAATGACGCCGAACATGTATATGCAGTCCGGCCGCGTCCGATCTCGGGGAGTCCTTTTCGGAGGAGTCTCTGAACGAGTCGGAGATGAATTCACTCCCGACGGCAACCTCCCCACGACCTGTGGATGACACCGAGGTGTTGTCCCGGAGGATGCCAGAGCAGGAGGCGATGGTTCTGGAGACGCCCCAAGGCAAAATCTCGGGCGCCGAACACATGGGGGGTGAGAACCCCATGGATTATGATGACAGGAGCCACAACAAGTTTGGCTCCCAGCCGGCTACTGCGCCGGAGCCTACTGCATCGGGTAATTTGTTGGAAGTGCTTTGAGGCGCTTCCATCGAGGATGAACACCGTACGCTTATGGGTACGGTGATTGAGAAGGTTCGGTTCGCCAAGAGTGGATTGTCCGAAGCCTGCACCAGCCTGCTAACAGGCTTTGAGGTAAGTAATGAAAAAGTGTGAGGAAATATCACCCGATAGATAGTAGCCACTGATACTCTGCTTGGTGTTCGGAAAGAAAAGCCAAACGGAGGGTCAACTAAAAAACCGCATGAAGCTAATAATTGTCTGTAGGCACTGCTGCTGACCGCCGCTGTGTGATACGTCTCCAAGGTATCTATAATTTTTGATTGTTCCATGCTATTATATTACCTGTTTTGGATGTTTATGGGCTTTATTTTACACAATTATATCATTTTTGGGACTAACCTACTAACCGGATGCCCAACCCATATTGCTATTTTTTTACCTATTTCAGTATTTCGAAGAAAAGGAATATCAGACGGAGTCCAAACGGAATGAAACCTTCGGGAGCGTGATATTTGGAACAAACGTGATCCAGAGGACTTGGAGTGCAAGTCAAGAAGCAGCCAAAGCTTCCACGAGATAGGAGGGTGCCCCCCTATAAGGCGCGCCCCCTGTCTCGTGGGCCCCTCGGGCGTCCACCGACGTACTTCTTCCTCCTATATAAGCCTACCCCGCAAACATCCAGGGAGCAACCGAAACACAATTTCCACCACCATAACCTTCTGTATCCGCGAGATCCCATCTTGGAGCCGTCGCCGGCGTTCGGCCGGAGGGGGGATCCACCACGGAGGGCTTCTACATCAACACCATAGCCCTTCCGATGAGTTGTGAGTAGTTTACCATAGACCTTCGGGTCCATAGTTATTAGCTAGTTTGCTTCTTCTCTCTTTTTGGATCTCAATACAATGTTCTCCCCCTCTCTTGTGGAGATCTATTCGATGTAATCTCTTTTTGCAGTTTGTTTGTCGAGATCCGATGAATTGTGGGTTTATGATCAGATTTATCTATGGATAATAATTGAATCTTCTCTGAATTCTTTTATATGATTGAGTTATCTTTGCAAGTCTCTTCGAATTATCGGTTTGGTTTGGCCTACTAGATTGATCTTTCCTGCCATGGGAGAAGTGCTTAGCTTTGGGTTCAATCTTGCGGTGTTCTTACCCAGTCACAGAAAGGGTTGCAAGACACATATTGTATTGTTGCCATTGAGGATAAAAAGATGAGGTTTATATCATACTGCTTGAGTTTATCCCTCTACATCATGTCATCTTGCTTAATGCGTTACTCTGTTCTTATGAACTTAATACTCCAGATGCATGCTGGATAGCGGTCGATGTGTGGAGTAATAGTAGTAGATGCAGGTAGGAGTCAGTCTACCTGTTGCGGACGTGATGCCTATATACATGATCATGCCTAGATAACGTCATAATTATTTGCTTTTCTATCAATTAATCGACAGTAATTTGTTCACCCACCGTAATACTTATGCTCTTGAGAGAAGCCACTAGTGAAACCTATTGCCCCTGGGTCTATCTCTTATCATATTTGCTTCCAATCTACTTTTATTTCCATCTATATTATAAAATACGAAAAATATATTTATCTTATCATATTATCTCTATCAGATCTCACTTTCGCAAGTGGCCGTGAAGGGATTGACAACCCCTTTGTCGCGTTGGTTGCGAGTTCTTTGTTGTTTGTGTAGGTTCATGGGACTTGTTGAGAAGCCTCCTACTGGATTGATACCTTGGTTCTCAAAAAGTGAGGGAAATACTTACACTACTGTGCTGCATCACCCTTTCCTCTTCAAGGAAAACCAACGCAAGCTCAAGACGTAGCAAGAAGGATTTCTGGCGCCGTTGCCGGGGAGGTCTTCGCTCAAGTCAAGACATACCAAGTACCCATCACAAACTCATCTCCCTCACAATTACATTATTTGCCATTTGCCTCTCGTTTTCCTCTCCCCCACTTCACCATTGCTGTTTTATTCACCCTCTCTATCCCAATCTTCGACTCTTTCTTTCGCTTGCCTTTTTCTGTTTGCTTGTGTGTTGGATTACTTGTTGCCATGGCGCAAGACAATACCAAGTTGAGTGATTTCTCGAATACCAATAATAATGATTTCCTTAGTACTCCAATGGCTCCTCTTAATGATGTGAATCTTGTGAAATCAATACTGCTTTGTGGAATCTTGTTATGAAAGATCAATTCTCCGGCCTTCCTAGTGAAGATGCCGCTACTCATCTAAACAATTTTGTTGATTTGTGTGATATTCCAAAGAAGAAAGATACGGATAACGATATTATTAAATTGAAGTTATTTCCGTTTTCACTTAGAGATCGTGCTAAAGTTTGATTTTCGACTTTGCCTAAAAATAGTATTGATTCTTGGAACAAATGCAAAGATGCTTTTATCTCTAAGTATTTTCCTCCCGCTAAGATCATCACTCTTATGAACGATATTATGAATTTTAAACAACTAGATCATGAGCATGTTGCCCAATCTTGGGAATGAAATTGATGATTTGCAATTGCCCTACTCATGGTTTGAATTTATGGATGATCATACAAAAATTTTATGCCGGTTTGAACTTCGCTTCTAGAAATCTCTTAGAATCGGCCGCGGGAGGCACGTTTGTGGAAATCACATTAGGGGATGCTACAAAACTTCTTGATAATATTAGGGCTAATTATTCTCAATGGCACACCGAAAGATCTTCTAGTAAAAATGTGCATGCTATAAAAGAAATCAATGTTTTGAGTGGAAAGATGGATGAACTTATGAAGTTGTTTGCTACTAAAAATACTCTTCTTGATCCCAATTATATGCCTTTGTCTACTTTGATTGAGAATAATAATGAATCTATGGATGTGAATTTTGTTGGTAGGAATAGTTTCAGAAACAATGCCTGTAGAGGAAACTTTAATGCTTGACCGTTCCCTAGTAATTCCTCTAATAATTATGGAAATTCCTACAACAATTCTTATTGTAATTTTAATAAGATGCCCTCTGATTTTGAGAATAGTGTGAAAGAATTTATGATTTCTCAAAAGAATTTTAATGCTTTGCTTGAAGAAAAATTGCTCAAAGTTGATGTTTTGGCTAGGAACGTTGATAGACTTTTGCTTGATGTTAATTCTATTAAAATTAGATCTTCTTCTCCTAAGAATGATATCAATGAGTCTCTCAAAGCAATGAGAATTTCCATTGATGAGTGTAAGGAAAGAACCGCTAGATTGCGTGCTAAGAAAGATAGCTTTATAAAAGCGTGTTCTTCTAGTTTCCATGAAAATATTGATGAAGATCTTAAAGTTATTGATGCATCTCCTATTAGATCTATGTTTTGCAATATGAATCTTGAAAATAATGGGACTGGAGATGAGTCAACTTCATTTAGAAGGCGTCCCAAGAATTCGGAGTTTTTAGATCTTGATGCTAAATTTGCTAAAAGTGGGATTGGAGAGGTCATGACTTTAAATAGTATTGAACCCACTATCTCGGATTTCAAGGAATTTGGTTATGATAATTGTTCTTTAGAAAGTTGTATTTCCTTGTTGCAATCCGTTGTTAATTCTCCACATGTTTATAGTCAAAATAAAGCTTTTACCAAACATATGGTTGATGCCTTGATGCAATCTTTTGATGAAAAACTTAATTTGGAAGTTTCTATACCTAGAAAGCTTAATGATGAGTGGGAACCTACTATAAAGATTATAATTAAAGATCATGAGTGTTTTGCTTTGTGTGATTTGGGTGCTAGTGTTTCCACGATTCCGAAAACTTTATGTGATATTCTAGGTTTCCATGATCTTGATGATTTCTCTTTAAATTGGCACCTTGCAGATTCCACCATTTAAAAACCAATAGGAAGGATCAATGATGTCCTTGTTATTGCAAATAGAAATTTGGTGCACATTGATTTTATCGTTCTTGATATAGATTGCAATCTTTCTTGCCCTATTATTCTTGGTAGACCTTTCCTTAGAACGATTGGTGTGATTATTGATATGAAGGAAGGGAATATTAGATTCCAATTTCCATTAAAGAAAGGCATGGAGCACATTCCAAGAAAGAAAGTCAAATTACCTTATGAATCTATCATGCGAGCTACCTATGAATCAAGTGCCAAAGATGGCACTACTTAGATCTATCTTCGCTTTTATGCCTAGCTAGGGGCGTTAAACGATAGCGCTAGTTGGGAGGCAACCCAATTTTCTTTATGTTTTTTGTTTTTGCTCCTGCTTAGTAATAAATTTTGTTTCTACTTTATGTTTAGATGTGTTTTCATGTTTTATTTAGTGTTTGTGCCAAGTAGAACCTATAGGATAACCTATGATATGAGTTGATTTGATTCTGCTGAAAAACAGAAACTTTGCTCACACGAGAAACAATTCAATAAATCACAGGAACGATCTTTTGCATTGATTTAATTTTCTTCTGTTCAATAAACAAATTGTTTAGGATGTCCTATTTTGGTAGGATTTTTGGAGTTCCGGAAGTTTGCGTTAGTTACAGATTGCTACAGACTGTTCTGTTTTTGACAAATTCTGTTTTTCGTGTGTTGTTTGCTTATTTTGATGTAAGGGTATGAACCATAGAGAACTTGGAATACAGTAGGTTTAACACCAATTTAAATAAATAATGAGTTCATTACAGTACCTTATGTGGTGGTTTTGGTTTCTTTCACTAACGGAGCTTATAAGATTTCCTGTTGAGTTTTGTGTTGTGAAGTTTTCAAGTTTTGGGTAAAGCTTTTATGGACTATGGAATAAGGAGTGGCAAGAGCCTAAGCTTGGGGATGCCCAAGGAACCCCAAGATATTCAAGGATAGCCAAAAGCCTAAGCTTGGGGATGCCCCGGGAAGGCATCCCCTCTTTCGTCTTCGTTCATTGGTAACTTTACTTGGAGCTATATTTTTATTCGCCACATGATATGTGTTTTGCTTGGAGGGTCGTGTATTATATTAGTCTTTTCTTCTTAGTTTACCACAATCATCTTTGCTGTACACACCTTTTGGGAGAAGCCTATTTGATTAGGATTTGATAGAATACTCTTTGTGCTTCACTGATATCTTTTTGAGCTTGATAGTTTTTGCTCTAGTGCTTCACTTATATTTTTTAGAGCACGGTGGTAACTTAATTTTGAAGAAATTGCTAGTCTCTCATGCTTTACTTATATTATTTTTAGAGTCTTTTATCACAGCATGGTATTTGCTATGGTTAAAAATTTGGTCCTAGAATGATGTGCATCCATGTTGGGTATAATAAAAACTATCATAGAAAGCGCATTAAAACACTAGGATCAATTTGATGCTTGATAATTGTTTTGAGATATAAAGGTAGTAATGTTAGGTCATGCTAGTGGATAATTATGAAATTGAGAAATATTTTTGTTGAAGTTGGCAAGTCCCGTAGCATGCACGTATAGTAAAAGTTGTCTAACAATTTTTTTGCATGAGGTGCTCTTTTGATTGTCTTCCTTATGAGTGGCAGTCGGGGACGAGCGATGGATTTTTCCTACCAATCTATCCCTCTTGGGGCATGCGTAGTAGTACTTTGCTTCGAGGGCTAAGTAGATTTTTGCAGTAAGTATATGAGTTCTTTATGACTAATGTGAGTCCATGGATATGCGCACACTCATCCTTCCACTTTGCTAGCTTTTCTTATTCCCGCCCAACTTTCGCCGGTATCTTGTACCCATTATTTACCTTCCTCAAAACAGCCACCATACCTACCTATTATGGCATTTCCATAGCCATTCCGAGATATATTGCCATGCAACTTTCCACCGTCCCGTTTATTATGACACGTTTCATCATTGTCATATTGCTCTTTGCATGATCATGTAGTTGACATTGTATTTGTGGCAAGGCCACCTTCGTAATTTTCATACATGTCGCTCTTGATTCATTGCATATCCCGGTACACCGCCGGAGGCATTCATATAGAGTCATATCTTGTTCTAGCTTTGAGTTGTAATTTTTGATTTGTAAATCAATAAAAATGTGATGATCTTCATTATTAGAGCATTGTCCCAGTGAGGAAAAGATGATGAAGACTATGATTCCCCCACAAGTCGGGATGAGACCTCGGACTTTATAAAAATAAAAGAGGCCAAAGAAGCCCACCAAAAAGAGAAAGAAAAAAAAGAAAAAAAAGGGAGAAATAAAAAAAAGAAAAAAAGAAAAAAATGAGATAAAAGAGGGACAATTGCTACTATCTCTTTTTCCACACTTGTGCTTCAAAAAAATAGCACCATGATCTTCATGATAGAGAGTCTCCTATGTTGTCACTTCCATATACTAGTGGGAATTTTTCATTATAGAACTTGGCTTGTATATTCCAATGATGGGCTTCCTCAAAGTGCCCTAGGTCTTCGTGAGCAAGCAAGTTGGATGCACACCCACTTAGTTTCTTTTGTTGAGCTTTCATAAATTTATAGCTCTAGTGCATCTGTTGCATGGCAATCCCTACTCAGTCACATTGATATCTATTGATGGGCATCTCCATAGCCCATTGATACGCCTAGTTGATGTGAGACTATCTTCTCCCTCTTTTTTGTCCTTACAACCACCACATTAGACCACCATAGTGCTATATCCATGGCTTGCGCTCATGTATTACGTAAGAGTTGAAAAAAGCTGAAGCGCGTTAAAAAGTATGAACCAATTGCTCGGCTCGTCATCGGGGTTGTACATGATGGGAGTATTTTTTGTAATGGAAATCAAGCATGGCCTAACTATATGATTTTGTAGGGATAAGCTTTCTTTGGCTATGCTATTTTGATAGGACATGATTATTTGTTACTATGCTTTGAAGCATTATTGTTTTTATGTTTTGTAAGCTTTTATCTTGAATCATTTGGATCTGAACATTCATGCCACAATAAAGAAAATTACATTGAGAATTATGCTAGGTAGCATTTCACATCAAAAATTTCTTTTTTGTCATTTACCTACTCGAGGACGAGCAGGAATTAAGCTTGGGGATGCTTGATACGTCTCCAACATATCTATAATTTTTTATTGTTCCATGCTATTATATTACCTGTTTTGGATGTTTATGGGCTTTATTTTACACATTTATATCATTTTTGGGACTAACCTACTAACCGGAGGCACAACCCGTATTGCTGTTTTTTTGCCTATTTCGGTATTTCAAAGAAAAGGAATATCAAACAGAGTCCAAATGGAATGAAACCTTCGGAAGCGTGATTTTTGGAACGAACGTGATCCAGAGGACTTGGAGTGCAAGTCAAGAAGCAGCCGAAGCTTCCACGAGATAGGAGGGCCCCCCCCTATAGGGCGCGCCCCGCTGTCTCGTGGGCCCCTCGGGCGTCCACCGACGTACTTCTTACTCCTATATAAGCCTACGTACCCCGAAAACATCCAGGGAGCAACCGAAACAAAATTTCCACCACCGTAACCTTCTGTATCCGCGAGATCCCATCTTGGAGCCGTCGCCGGCGTTCTGCCGGAGGGGGAATCCACCACGGAGGGCTTCTACATCAACACCATAGCCCTTCTGATGAGTTGTGAGTAGTTTACCACAGACCTTTGGGTCCATAGTTATTAGCTAGTTTGCTTCTTCTCTCTTTTTGGATCTCAATACAATGTTCTCCCCCTCTCTTGTGGAGATCTATTCGATGTAATCTCTTTTTGCGGTGTGTTTGTCGAGATCCGATAAATTGTGGGTTTATGATCAGATTTATCTATGGATAATAAATGAATCTTCTCTGAATTCTTTTATATGATTGAGTTATCTTTGCAAGTCTCTTCGAATTATCGGTTTGGTTTGGCCTACTAGATTGATCTTTCTTGCCATGGGAGAAGTGCTTAGCTTTGGGTTCAATCTTGCGGTGTTCTTACCCAGTGACAGAAAGGGTTGCAAGATACGTATTGTATTGTTGCCATTGAGGATAAAAAGATGGGGCTTATATCATATTGCTTGAGTTTATCCCTCTACATCATGTCATCTTGCTTAATGTGTTACTCTGTTCTTATGAACTTAGTACTCTAGATGCATGCTGGATAGCGGTCGACGTGTGGAGTAATAGTAGTAGATGCAGGCAGGAGTCGGTCTACTTGTGGCGGACGTGATGCCTATATACATGATCATGCCTAGATAACGTCATAATTATTCGCTTTTCTATCAATTGCTCGACAGTAATTTGTTCACCCACCATAATCCTTATGCTCTTGAGAGAAGCCACTAGTGAAACCTATGGCCCCCGGGTCTATCTCTTATAGTATTTGCTTCCAATCTACTTTTATTTGCATCTTTATTTTCTGCATCTATATTATAAAGTACAAAAAATATATTTATCTTATCATATTATCTCTATCAGATCTCACTTTCGCAAGTGGCCGTGAAGGGATTGACAACCACTATGTCGCGTTGCTTGCGAGTTCTTTGTTTGTTTGTGTAGGTTCGTGGGACTTGTTGAGAAGCCTCCTACTGGATTGATACCTTGGTTCTCAAAAATTGAGGGAAATACTTACGCTACTGTGTTGCATCACCCTTTCCTCTTCAAGGAAAACCAACGCAAGCTCGAGACGTAGCACTGCGCGCACGCCTGAGGTTGCCGGACACAAGCGCGAACTGGGGCAGGCCGAAGAGAGCTTGTCCTCATGAAGAAGCGGCTCGAGGAGAACAAGGGTAAGTGAAACTCCGTCCGTATGTCGTATAGAGGAGAAAAAGTTGATGATGCTAACACAAGCATCATGGCTTTTGATAGGGACCGCGACCGAAGTGGCGGCCCTGAAGGAAGTGTTGTTCGCGGCCGAAGCCAAGGCGGATACGGAGCGCACCGAGCGCGATAAGCAAGATGGTCGGGTGGGAGAGGTACAACAAGATCTCCAGGAGCTCGGCAAGAAGTTTGAGTCCTTGGAGCATGACTTCAAGACGCAAGGGTCTGAGCTTGCGAAGGCCCTCCAGAGTGCGGCAGATGCCAAGGCCGAAGCCCAAAAGGCCCTCCAGGAAATCTAGGCGGCCAAGAAGATAGCGGACGGTAAGACATTCTTTATGCAAAGCTAGCATGTGGAGGAGTCATTTCTTTTACTTACACGAATTCGGAGCTCTCCAGGGGCATTCGCAGATCTACCACGCAACATTTCGAATACCGCGGAGTTCTATCGCGCTGAAGAGGGGAGCTCCACGGAGAAGCTGTTCTGGTCCCAATTACTGGGACCGAACACCCAGTGCCTCTGAGTGACCAGCTGAAGCAGCTGGTCGAACTCCACAATGCGGCCGAACAGGCCATGAAGGATCTTATAGTCTGGATGTGGCCTGGCGAGCCCCTGCCTGGTAGCTACTTTGGCCTGGTGAAGCGGATGGTGCATGCCTGTCCATGGCTAGAAGTGATCAAGCAGTCTATATGTATTGAGGGTGCTAGACGGGCCTTTGCCCGCGCGAAGATGCACTGGGCCAAACTGGATGCTGAGAAGCTTGTGAAGGTTGGACCCCCGGAGGGTAAGGAGCATCACTACCCCGAAAAATATTATGATGGCATTATGAAAGGCACTCGGCTTGTGGCAAATGAGTGTCCTAACAACATAATTTTTGTGTGAATGTACTCATGTCATCTTTGTAATACGAGAACGAGTTTGTTTGCGCTATATAACGCTTTGTTTGATTTAAAATATTACCTTCTCTGCGGCCATTTATCAAAATCTGAAAGTAGGCCAGTCCTCGGCACCCGCCCCCTTGTAACTAGTATTGGGGTGTTCGTGGAAAACCTAAACACTCTTTTTCCAAATTCTTGGTCCTTTAAGGAGGTGTTTAGCGCAGCCAACCAGCTAATCGGACTATTCGGCTTTATAACTCTCACTTGGCCATAGAAGTCTATAATTTTAAATTTCGGCGAAGCCCCTAGTATTTGGAAGGCCGAACTGGGGCGTTATACATGCCTAAATGGGACAAGGCCGATTCCTCTCCTTAAGCGGAAAAAATCTTTAGGGATTTTAGTACCTCGTGAACAGCGACCAGCTCTTGCCGCATCATGACAGTCAGTTTTCAGCTTTCTCTACTGAGGTGCTCGTCCGGAAGAACCGGGACACAATTGCAGTAGTTCTCCCTGCGCTACCTTAGCCGATGTAACGGAACGTAAGGTACCAAAACAAGGGAGCTGGGCTAACACAACTATTGACCCAAGACATGATTCGACGTTGATGCATATAATGCTATAAGTTCGGGGTGCCGCACTGTCGAAAGTGTTCGGACTATGGGGCTCGATAAGAAGCCCCTGGCAAACTGAGCGTACCAAGATGTACGGATGTGATATTGAATAAATATTGAACGAAAAATATGAAGATAGTAATAAGAAGCTGACTCTATGTACTACTTCCAATACGGCAGGACGTAGGTGTACAATTAATGCATTCAGCAGAAAAAAATAGGACTATTTGACATGTCCTATCCAAGGGCAGGCTACATGCGGGTATGTAAAAACAGGTATAACGATCATTGAAGAAGACCACCTGAGTATTCCCCTATGTGCAAAGCTTCTTGCCTCCTTGGTGTTCCTCTGTAATGAGTCCAGTTATCCGATCTCTCTGAAGGGGCTGCCCGAAAGTGGGGTCCTGAAAAAAGAAAAAAAGGTATGCGGGTCTCATGGCGGCTGAGCCGCACTCTGGCCGCATTGTCGTCTCGCCTCCACCTATGTCCTTGGTATTTTGAGCGCGTAGTTGTGTACGCGTGGCACGAACGCCGCTTGAATGGTGCTGGGGTGGAGGCCGGATTGCTAATCGAGCTCCTCGCGTGCCTGACGATCCTGTTGCGGGGTACTCCGGACTCGCTTGACGGTGTTCGGGGATGTTGTTGCCGAATTGGTTGTTTGTCGGAGGAGGCTGCTTTGTACTTATGCCGCGAGGGCCGCAATATGTTCTTCCGTACAGAGGGAGCGGTCTGTATTTCCATTGACTGTTATGACCCCGCGAGGTCCTGGCATCTTGAGCTTGAGTATGCATAGTGTGGTACCGCATTGAAACGAGTGAACGCGGTTCGTCCAAGTAGTGCATGGTAGCCACTACAGAAAGGGACAATATCGAAGATTAACTCCTCGCTTCGGAAGTTATCCGGAGATCCGAAGACCACTTCCAGTGTTATTGAGCCCGTGCAGCGGGCCTCTACCCCTGAAATTACACCTTTGAAGGTGGTTTTGGTGGGTTTGATCCGTGACGGATCGATGCCCATTTTGCGCACTGTGTCCTGATAAAGCAGGTTCAGGCTGCTGCCACCGTCCATGAGGACTCGCGTGAGGTGGAATCCGTCGATGATTGGGGTTAAGGACTAATGCGGCTGAGCCGCTGTGACGGATGCTAGTGGGATGGTCCCTACGATCAAAGGTGATCGGGCAGGAAGACCATGGGTTGAATTTTGGGGCGACGGGCTCCATCGCATAGACGTCCCTAAGTGCACGCTTTCGCTCCCATTTGGGGATGTGAGTGGCATAGATCATGTTCACCTTTTTACCTGGGGAGGAAATTTCTTCTGTCCTACAGTGTTCGGACGCCGGGGCTCCTCATCATCATCGATGTGCAGCCCCTTGTCCTTGTTCTCGGCATTTATCTTGCCGGCCTGTTTGAACACCCAGCAATCTTTGTTAGTGTCATTGGCTGGTTTATCGGGGGTGCCGTGAATCTGGCACGAGCGGAACGGCTTCTTCCGCTGACTGGATTTGGGGTTGCTGAATCCGGCATTGACTGCCGTATCCTCAGCATTGTCGCCATTATTTCGACGCTTGTGTCTGTTGCGCCGTGGCTTTCCATTACTGTCACGGATATCTGAAGTGCCAGGTTTCCTGGGGCGGTGTTGCTGCGAGCCAGCCAACTGTCCTCACCTGCGCAAAAGCGGGCCATTAGTGTCGTGAGTGCCGCCATGGTCTTCGGTTTTTCTTGGCCGAGGTGTCGGGCAAGCCACTCATCACGGATATTATGCTTGAAGGCCGCCAAGGCCTTGGCGTCTGGACAGTCGACAATTTGGTTCTTTTTAGTTAGGAACCGAGTCTAGAATTTCCTGGCTGACTCTTCGGGCTGTTGGGTAATGTGACTTAGGTCGTCAGCATCCGGTGGTTGCACGTAGGTGCCCTGGAAGTTATCGAGGAATGCGTCTGATAACCCACAACTGTAGGGGATCGCAATAGTTTTCAATAAGTAAGAGTGTCGAACCCAACGAGGAGCTAAAGGTAGAATAAATATTCCCTCAAGTTCTATCGACCACCGATACAACTCTACGCACGCTTGACGTTCCCTTTACCTAGAACAAGTATGAAACTATAAGTACTTTGTAGGTGTGAAAGGATAGGTTTGCAAGATAATAAAGAGCACGTAAATAAAAGCGAGGGGTTGATTAGAAGCAATAAAGTAAATATAGCGAGTGTGGAAAAGTGGTGGTAGGAGTTGTGAAATTGTCCCTAAGCAATTGACTACGTTACTAGACCCGTAATCACTATTGTAATTCTATTTGAGGGAGAGGCATAAGCTAACATATCATCCCTTACTTGGAATTCTATGCACTTATGATTGGAACTATAGCAAGCATCTGCAACTACTAAAGACTCATTAAGGTAAAACCCAACCATAGCATTAAAGCATCAAGTCCCCTTTATCCCATACGCAACAATCCCCTTTACTCGGGTTTGTGTTTCAGTCACTCACGCAACCCACCATAAGCAAATTGTAAACATATTGCAAACCCTACAGCGGGAATCCCTCACGCTTGTGCGACACGGAGGGCACCATAGGACAGCACCAATAATAAAACATGCAACTCAAACTAATCATAGCAATTCATCAATCACCGATAGGACAACGAAAATCTACTCAGACATCATAGGATGGCAACACATCATTGGAAAATAATATGAAGCATAAAGCACCATGTTCAAGTAGAGGGTACAGCGGGTTGCGGGAGAGTGGACCGCTGGATATATATGGGGGAAGGTGATGGAGATGTTGGTGAAGATGGCGGAGGTGTTGGTGAAGATCGTGTTGATGATGATGGCCCCTGGCAGCGCTCCGGCGCCACCGGATGCAAGGGGGAGAGAGGGCCCCATCTTCTTCTTCTTCCTTGACCTCCTCCCTAGATGGGAGAAGGATTTCCCCTCTGGTCCTTGGCTCCCATGGCTTGGGAGGGGCGAGAGCCCCTCCGAGATTGGATCTATCTCTCTGTTTCTCTCTGTTTCTGTGTTCCCTGATTCTACCCCTTCACCGTTTCCTTTATATCTGGAGATCCGTAATTCCAATTGAGGTGAATCTTTCGCCTAGATTTTTCTCATAAAATTAGCTTTCTTGCAGAAAAAGTAGAGCCTCAACCGCCTTACGGGTGGCCCACGAGAGCCCAGGGCGCGTCCAGGGGTAGGGGGCGCCCCCCCGTCTCGTGGCCACCTCGGACATTGTTTCGCGTTGATTTTTCCTCCAGAAAATTACAAATATTCCAAAATAATTCTTCGGGCGTTTTTATCCCATTTGGATTCCGTTTGATATTGGTTTTCTGCGAAACACAAAACATGCAACAAAGAGGAACTGGCACTGGGCACTGGATCAATATGTTAGTCCCAAAAAATAGTATAAAAAGTTGCCAAAAGTGTATAAAAGTTGAATAATATTGCCATGGAACAATCAAAAATTATAGATACGACGGAGACATATCAGCATCCCTAAGCTTAATTCCTGCTCATCCTCGAGTAGGTAAATGATAAAAAAGATAATTTTTGATGTGGAATGCTACCTAGCATAATCTTGATCATATGTCTAATCATGGCATGAATATTAAGACACGAGTGATTCAAAGCAATAATCTATCATTTGACATAAAAAACAATAATACTTCGAGCGTACTAATAAAGCAATCATGTCTTTTCAAAACAACAAGGCCAAAGAAAGTTATCCCTACAAAATCATAAAGCAATCATGTCTATTTTCATCACACAAAGTATTTAATCACGCACAACCCCGTTGACAAGCCAAGCAATTGTTTCATACTTTAGTAATCTCAAACTTTTTCAACTTTCACACAATACATGAGCGTGAGCCATGGATGTAGCACTATAGGTGGAATAGAAAATGATGGTGGGGATTATGTGGAGAAGACAAGAAGGGAGAAGGTCTCACATCAACTCGGCGTATCAACGGGCTATGGAGATGCCCATCAATAGATATCAATGTGAGTGAGTAGGGATTGCCATGCAACTGATGCACTAGAGCTATAAGTGTATGAAAGCTCAAACTGAAACTAAGTGGGTGTGCATCCAACTTGCTTTCTCATGAAGACCTCAGGCATTTAAGGAAGCCCATCATCAGAATATACAAGCCAAGTCCTATAATGAAAATTCCCACTAGTATATGAAAGTGAAAGCATAGGAGACATCTCTCTATGAAGAACATGGTGCTACTCTGAAGCACAAGTGTGGTAAAAGGATAGTAACACTGCCCCTTCTCTCTTTTTCTCTCATTTTTTTCTCTTTTTTCCTTCTTTTTTTCTCTTTTTTTTATTTTTTCTTTTTGGTGGGCTTCTATGGCCTCTTTTTTTCATTTGGGCTTCTTTGGCCTCTTTTATTTTTCATAAAGTCCGGAGTCTCATCCCGATGTGGGGGAATCATAGTCTCCTTCATCCTTTCCTCACTGGGGCAATGCTCTAATAATGATGATCATCACACTTTTATTTACTTACAACTCAATATCTAGAACAAAGATATGACTCTATATGAATGCCTCCGACGGTGTACCGGGATGTGCAATGATCTAGCGTAGCAATGACATCAAAAAACGGACAAGCCATGAAAACATCATGCTAGCTATCTTACGATCATGCAAAGAAATATGACAATGAATGCTCAAGTCATGTATATGTTGATGATGGAAGTTGCATGGCAATATATCTCTGAATGGCTATGGAAATGCCATGATAGGTAGGTATGGTGGCTGTTTTGAGGAAGATATAAGGAGTTTTATGTGTGATAGAGCGTATCGTGTCACGGGGTTTGGATGCACCGGTGAAGTTTGCACCAACTCTCGAGGTGAGAAAGGGCAATGCACGGTACCAAAGAGGCTAGCAATGATGGAAGGGTGAGAGTGCGTATAATCCATGGACTCAACATTAGTCATAAGGAACTCATATACTTATTGCAAAAATATACAAGCCATTGAAAACAAAGTACTACGTGCATTCTCCTAGGGGGATAGATTGGTAGGAAAAGACCATCGCTCGTCCCCGACCGCCACTCATAAGGAAGACAATCAATAAATAAAATTGTGCTCCAACTTCATCACAAAGCGGTTCACCATACGTGCATGCTACGGGAATCACAAATCTCAACACAAGTATTTCTACTAATCCACAACCACCCACTAGCATGACTCTAATATCACCACCTTTATATCACAAAACTATTGCAAGGAATCAAACATATCATATTCAGCGATCTACAAGTTTATGTAGGATTTTATGGCTAACCATGTGAATGACCAATTCCTGTCATCTCTCTAAATATATATAAGTGAAGGAAGAGAGTTTAATTCTTTTTACAAAAGATATGCCCACACTCTAACAAATATAAGTGAAGCAAAAGAGCATTCCACAAATGGCGGTTGTCTATATGAAGAGAAACAGGCAATCCAAACTTCAAATTATATAAGTGAAGCAGATGAAGCATTTTATAAAGCCATACTCAAAAGATTTAAGTGAAGTGCAATGAGCATTCTATAAATCAACCAAGGACTATCTCATACCAGCATGGTGCATAAAAGAAAACTGAAAACTAAACGCAAAAGACGCTCCAAGACTCGCACATAATGCATGAACGAAACGAATCCGAAAACATACTGATACTTGTTGAAGAAAGAGGGGATGCCTTCCGGGGCATCCCCAAGATTAGACGCTTGAGTATCCTTGAATATTTACTTGGGGTGCCTTGGGCATCCCCAAGCTTTATCTCTTGCCTCTCTTCCTTTTCCTCATATCGAGACCTCCTCGATTAGACACTTCACCCACACAAAACTTCAACAGAAAACTCGGTAAGATCCGTTAGTATAATAAAGAAATCACCACTCTAAGTACTGTAGAAAACCAATTCATATTTTGTTTTGCATTGTGTCTACTGTAGCATAACTTTTTCATGGCTTAATCCACTAATATAAATTGATAGATTCATCAAAACAAGCAAACTATGCATCAAAAACAGAATATGTCAAAAACAGAACAGTCTGTAGCAATCTGAACATCCACCATACTTCTGGTACACCAAACATTCTACCAAAATTAGAAAAAATAAATAGGTTGTACAGCAAGACATTGCAAAAGGAATCAGAACCATTTGACGTTCCAGTTAAAAATGTAAAATCGTGAACTACAGCCAGAGTTTCTGTCCTGCACCGTACAAACCAACAAGTATTGTAAACATCCTAAAGGCAAACCTTGGCACATTATTTTTATAATACAATGGAATTGTACAAGGGGATAATTATTTTTTATGAAAAGTTTCTGTAATCAAGATTCACAAAGTTTCCGTGAGCATGAACAAAGTTCAAGGAGCTCTCCCACTTCAACAATGCTTGTCTCTCTCACTTTCACTTTCCTTTTTGAAAAGTTTTTAGGTTCCCCTCTTTATTTTTTTGTTTTTAATCTATATGCAAGCAATCAACAGAAATAAATGACTCTTAAGTGACTCTCTAAAACTTCCGGGTTGTCTCCCTGGCAGCGCTTTCTTTAAAGTCATTAAGCTAGGCATTTAGTGCTCAAGTAATGAATCCACCCGGATCCCAAGGTATATCAAAGCCAATTTTAATTAACAATGATTTGTAATTTAGTAGTGAGCACAAAGTAAGATATATCAAGCAACAACGTAGTCTAACTCTCTTCCTATGCATCAGCATGTCATAAAAAGACCAATTCATGCACACCAAGTAAAGGCCAATGCATAGTATAAACAGTTTCTTGCAATTCTATCGTATTGGAAACATAGAGAGGTGGAGATAAAGTTCCTCTCTCATAATAATTGCAAGTAGGAGCGGCAAGCACATGCATATTGCATTCATCAAAATCATCATGTGCAATGGTAAAAGGCAACCCATCAATATAATCCTTAATAAGCACAAACTTCTCCGATATAGTGTAGTTGGGAGAATTCAAAAAGATAATAGGACTATCATGCGTGGGTGCAATAGCAAAAATTTCATGTTTAACATAAGGAACTATAGCAAGTTCATCTCCATAAGCATAATTCATATTGGCATCTTGGCCACAAGCATAGAAAGCATCATCAAAAGGGGATATTCCAAACAAATTCAAGGGATCATAGCAATCATCATAGCAAACATCCTTCTGTAAGCACGAAGGGGAATTAAAGAATGTATGAGTTGAAGAGTTACTCTCATTAGAAGGTGGGCACCGGTAGCTAATCAGCTCTTCCTCCTTTTGTTCTTCGCTCTCCTCATCATCTTTTTCATCCAATGAGCTCATTGTTTCATCAATTTTTTCTTCCATAGCTTCCTGCAAAATATTAGTCTCTTCTTGGATAACATTGACTTTCTTCATAAAAGCATTAATATAGTAATTGTATTCATAATTTTCATAGCAATATCTAAGTATAGCAAGATTTTCCGGCCTATAACCATCATCATCAAAATCTTCATACTTTTCAAACAAAGCTTCAATATCATAGGCAGCCTTAAAAGCAACAAATTCTTCTATTTGTTCCACATCATAGTAATCATATATACCATTAGCATAAGAAGCTAAGGTTTCATTATCGTTAAATTTGCATGAAAAGGGTAGGTGTGGAGCCTCCATCCTAGAGCAACAAGTAATATCATATCTCAAGCATAGATTCCAGGCATACCAACGCAACATAATAAATTGATCCCATAATAGTTTCCCTTTTTGTGTCGAGCGATAATCCCTAAAGTATTCACATTGATCCAACGTGCCTCCCATTATAAAGTTGAATGGGGTTTCTCAGGATTATCAAAGTAGTACATAATATCTTTCACATAATGAGAATCGGGGGTTTTAAGAGTTACCCCATCTACATGAGTAGCAAGTACTTCTAATTTTTTTGGTATTTTGCATTACATATCCATAACTAAAGATAAAGAACAACTAAGAGCAGAAAATAAAAATTACTTAGTGATAAAGCAAATAAGCACACACGAGAATATTCACCCACACTATGAGTCCCCGGCAACGGCGCCAGAAAAAGGTCTTGATAACCCACAAGTGTAGGGGATCGCAACAGTTTTCGATAAGTAAGAGTGTCGAACCCAACGAGGAGCTAAAGGTATAATAAATATTCCCTCAAGTTCTATAGACCACCGATACAACTCTACGCACGCTTGACGTTCGCTTTACCTAGAACAAGTATGAAACTAGAAGTACTTTGTAGGTGTGAAAGGATAGGTTTGCAAGATAATAAAGAGCACGTAAATAAAAGCGAGGGGCTGATTAGGAGAAATAAAGTAAATATAGCGAGTGTGGAAAAGTGGTGGTAGGAGTTGTGAAATTCTCCCTAAGCAATTGACTACGTTACTAGACCGATAATCACTATTGTAATTCTATTTGAGGGAGAGGCATAAGCTAACATATCATCCCTTACTTGGAATTTTATGCACTTATAATTGGAACTCTAGCAAGCATCCGCAACTACTAAAGATTCATTAAGGTAAAATCCAACCATAGCATTAAAGCATCAAGTCCCCTTTATCCCATACGCAACAATCCCCTTTACTCCGGTTTGTGTTTCAGTCACTCACGCAACCCACCATAAGCAAATCGTAAACATATTGCAAACGTACAGCAGGAATCCCTCACGCTTGCGCGACACAGAGGGCACCATAGGACAGCACCAATAATAAAACATGCAACTCAAACCAATCATAGCAACTCATCAATCACCGATAGGACAACAAAAATCTACTCAGACATCATAGGATGGCAACACATCATTGGAAAATAATATGAAGCATAAAGCACCATGTTCAAGTAGATGGTACAGCGGGTTGAGGGAGAGTGGACCGCTGGATATAGATGGGGGAAGGTGATGGAGATATTGGTGAAGATGGCGGAGGTGTTGGTGAAGATCGTGGTGATGATGATGGCCCCCGGCAGCGCTCTGGCGCCATCGGAAGCAAGGGGGAGAGAGGGCCCCTTCTTCATCTTCTTCTTCCTTGACCTCCTCCCTAGATGGGAGAAGGGTTTCCCCTCTAGTCCTTGGCTCCCATGGCTTGGGAGGGGCAAGAGCCCCTCCGAGATTGGATATATCTCTCTGTTTCTGCGTTCCCTGATTCTACCCCTTCACCGTTTCCTTTATATCTGGTGATCCGCAACTCCGATTGAGGTGAATCTTTCGCCCAGATTTTTTTCATAAAATTGGCTTTCTTGCGACAAAAGTAGAGCCTCAACCACCTTACGGGTGGCCCACGAGAGCCCAGGGCGCGCCAAGGGGTAGGGGGCGCGCCCCCTGTCTCGTGGCCACCTCGGACACTGTTTCGCGTTAATTCTTCCTCCGAAAAATCCCAAATATTCCAAAATAATTCTCCGTCCGTTTTTATCCTGTTTGCATTCCGTTTGATATTGGTTTTCTGTGAAATATAAAACATGCAACAAACAAGAACTAGCACTGGGCACTGGATCAATATGTTAGTCCCAAAAAATAGTATAAAAAGTTGCCAAAAGTATATAAAAGTTGAATAATATTGGCATGGAACAATCAAAAATTATAGATACGACGGAGACGTATCAGCGTCCTCAAGGTTTTCCCAACTGCCAATGGAGTTTGCTGGCAGGCTATTCAGCAAGTGTCTGGTTGGCCCTTTAAGCTTGAGTGGCAGATACTTGATGGCATGTAGGTCATCACCGCGGGCCATGTGAATGTGGAGAAGAAAATCCTCGATCCACGCCGCGGGGTCTGTTGTGCCATCGTATGACTCGATGTTGACGGGTTTAGACCCTTCTGGGAATTCATGTTCCATTACTTCATCAGTGAAGCAGAGGGGGTGTGCGGCGCCTCTGTGCCGGGCTATGTCGCGGCGTAGTCCGATTAGGTCTGGTTGGTAATGTCCGGCCCGGTCGGATTTATCAGTATTGTATCCGGCGTGACGATCGGTGTCATGAGCTGTGGCATGCCCTCGTGATCCATAGATCGATCTTGATTGTCATGCGTTGTTTTCCAATATGTCTCATAGGTCCTGCGTATTGCCCTAGGCCGTACTGAACCAGCGTGGGGGTGCGAGCTGGTGTCCGGCCTGATATGTCGTTTTATCCCGGCCACGTGGTGGCCGGCCAGCCTCATCTTGTGCTGGAAGTTCAGGCTCTTCGGCCTCTTCTTCTAGCGGTTTGTGCTTTGGGTATCCCCTGCTCGACGGTTCGAGTCCGTATTCCTCGGCCGCCAGGACTTCGTTCCATCTGTCTGCGAGCAGATCTTGGTCAGCTTGGAGCTGCTGCTGCTTCTTTTTCTGGCTTCTTGCAGTGGCTTCAAGCCTGCGCTTGAAGCGCTCCTGCTCTATGGGATCCTATGGTACGCCGAATTCGTCATCATCGAGGCTCGCCTCGTCTTCGGAGGGAGGCATATAGTTATCATCCTCCAAGTATCCGTCCGTCGCCTGTTCGTCTGGGCTAGCCTGCCCGTTTTCCTGTTCGGCTTGCTCGAAGGTGGGTTGATCAGGATCGTATTCCTCTTCGGCACCATCTGGATTTTCTTCTCCAGTGCCGGTATTGTTGTGGCGAGGCTTGGAGCGGCGCCAATGACGCCCATGTTTTGCTTTCTTCCCCGAGGGGTTATCTCTCGTTGCCTCATCGCCATTGGTTTCTTTGGGAGTATCCACCATATATATGTCATATGAAGAGGTGGCAGTCCAGCGCCCTGTGAGCGGTGGTTCCTGTTCTTATCCGGCATTGTCGTCTATACCTTCGATGTCTTCGGAGTCGAAGTTAAGCACATCGGTCAAGTCATCGACCGTGGCTATTAAGTGGGTGGTGGGTGGGTAACAAATTTCTTCGTCGCCAGCTTCCCACTCGAGCCAGACATAGTTTGGCTAGGAGTCTCCTGACAAAGAGAGATACCTTAATGAATTCAGCACGTCTTCGAAGGGTGAGTGCTGGAAGATATCGGCGGCGAACTCCATGACTGGAGCCCAGTTAGATTCGATGGGCACGGATGCGCGCGGTCCGGAACACACTACCGGAGATGAGTCCAGGGGTCCGGAGGTACAGATTTCCTGAGGAGAGGAGTCTATGTTCGGCTCCAATGCTGATGAGTGTGCGGCCTTCGAGGCGGGGTCCATCCACCCGTCCTCGGAAGGCACGACCTGCTCTGGAATGAAGTCCGGAGTTGTAGCAGGTGCGATGTTCCGAATACTGTCCGACTGCAGATCTAGGTCATGCACGTCGTGATTGTTCGACGCTCCTGACACGGGCCCGAATCCGTTGCAGATCAAGTCTCCGCGGATGTCGGTAGTGTAGTTTAGGTTTCCAAACCTGACCTGATGCCCAGTGGCGTAGCTATCGATCTTCTCCAGATGGCCAAGCGAGTTGGCCCGCAGTGCGAAGCCGCCGAACACGAAGATTTGTCCGGGGAGAAAAGTCTCACCCAGGACGGCGTTGTTGAAGGTTGGAGAAGCCATCGAGCCTTATAGCGACGACACATAGGAACTCTCAATGAAAGCACCAATGTCGGTGTCAAAACATGCAGATCTCGGGTAGGGGGTCCCAAACTATGCGTCTAAGGCTAATGGTAACAGGAGGCTGGGGACACGATGTTTACCCAGGTTCGGGCCGTCTCGATGGAGGTAATACCCTACTTCCTGCTTGATTGATCTTGATGACATGAGTATTACAAGAGTTGATCTACCACGAGATCAGACAGGCTAAACCCTAGAAGCTAGCCTATGGTATGATTGTTCTGTCCTACGGACTAAACCCTTCGGTTTATATAGACACCGGACGGGGCTAGGGTTACACAGAGTCGGTTTACAGAGGAGGAGATCTACATCCGAATCACCAAGCTTGCCTTCCACGCCAAGGAGAGTCCCATCCGGACACGGGACGAAGTCTTCTATCTTGTATCTTCATAGTCCAACAGTCCGGCCAAAGTACATAGTCCGGTTGTCCGGATACCCCCTTATCCAGGACTCCCTCAGCGCTCCTCATGCATAGTGCATGTCATGGACTAGTTTCTTGGCAATATTCTCAACCACCACATTTGCACGATCCTTCTGACCCTCAATGCATGTATAGAAATCCTACAAACATGCATACATGTGAGAAGGGTTAAATCATGACTATGGCAAATTTAAACCTTTTGGTATTGACATTTAGGTATTTGAAAGGACTTACCCTGAAATCGTTGATCACTCGCATGGCTCTGTTATCATAAACCCTCTGACGCATATCCAAGAAATGTGGTGCAAGTTTGAAGTGATCCCATGACCAAGCTGGCTCAATGATACCATTCGGCAAAGCGACCAGTCCAGGATAATTTAACCTACAAAGACACCCAATGATGCCACTCGGCAACCGTGGCAGACACCTCTCACCACCTTTTACTAAGCTTCTGCATTACGAAGAGTGAAGTCATATTATATGTGAGGAAATGACAAAAGGTACAATTTATATGGGATGAGTCGAGATAACCACTTACTTCTCTCCCTTGTGGTGCTCTTTCACCCATGAGGGTCCAACCCCACCCTCAGAAACCTGATGAACAACCAGCCTCCTCTCGGCAGCATCGTCCTCCACCACCTCCTCATCATCATCATCCACCACCTCCTCCGCAAAATCCTCCTCATCCTCCTCCTAAGTCGCCTCATCCCCATCCTATGTTTCCTCCTCCTGAGCACAGCGAAGCACTGCATCAGAGGGTCTAGGAGAAGAAAGAGGTGTTCTACTCCGGGCTGCTTTACGTACTCCTTGTCCGCCTCCTCCGCCTGCCTCACATACTCCCCCTCCTCATCCCCCTAATCCCCCTCCTACTCCCCTCCTCGTCCCCCTACTCCCCCTCCTCGCCCCCATCCTCGTCCACCTCCTCCTCATGCCT
>NC_041383.1:10830317-10837817 GCF_002162155.2 Triticum dicoccoides | reverse complement strand
CTGCCTCACCTACTCCCCCTCCTCCTCTGCCTCCACCTCGTCCGCCTCCTACTCCTCCCCCACGTGGTACTCGACCTTGTTTCACATGTTTTTCTGGACGGGTGTCTAGACCCGCCAATCCTGTGACCTTCTTGGCGGTTGTGGCAACCGATGAAGGAGCGGCCACCGCTTTCACCGGTCGAGCAAGTTGATCATTGTACAGATCATTCACTTTTTTCAAACTTTCCTTTGGATTCTTGTTGCTACCAGTCATGTTTCAATCACCTGATACGAAGAAGAACAAACCAGTTAGTATAGATGATACAACTTGATGTAAATACAATAGATATATCACATATGAAGAATAGATGGAATTGTCACAATAATACATATAGTTTTTACACACACAAATACATAGAGTTGTTGCACACACGAATACATAGAGTTCTTGCACACATGAATACATAGAGTTGTGACACACATACATAGAGTTCTCACATGATTACATGGAGTTGTTAGAAATAACGGTCAATATTAGGTGCAACATTTGGATCAGGGCTTTCATCATCGCTATGACGCCCGTTCATACATTCATCCTCGAAGTCTTCAGGGGGCCCTCATACTCATCTAGCCCCATGTGCCATCGCATAAGTAATGCCAAATCTTGAGGGTCGGAAACATCCTTGTATTCGTCCTCTGCATTATCTACTTCCATGTCATCCATGGCCTCATGTTCCATAGCATCATGTTCATGATGCACGTCATCATCTTCCTCTGCATCATCTTCGTCTTCGTGAGTGTCTGCTTCTTGAAAGAACTCTCCCTCGTATGTGTTAGGGTTTATATGGTAATCGTCCTTGTTTGGGGTAGGTACCTTGATACGCGGGGGTACCTTGTACACGACATCCCACTTCAGGAGAATGATATATTCTGTAGATGTGCACATGTATGGGAGAAAAAACACTTGTGTAGCCTATTGAGCCATAAAATAGACATTATTTCCTGCATATTTTGATGCTCGTTCAACTTCGACTAAGCCAATACTAGGGGTTCGTCTCACTTTCTCACGATTGAGCCAGCTGCATCTGAATACGATGGGCTTCACTCCTTATAAACCACAATATTGCAGCTCATAACTTTCTTCGATGGTTCCATAGTAGTGACGCCCATAAGTCCCTAGACGATAGACCGCACTATTTATTGACCTTCGGTTGGGCCTCTCACGCGTGTGTTTATCAGTGTGGAAGCGATACCCATTCATGTCATAAGCCTTAAATGACTTGGCCTCGTATTCAAGACCTTTCGCTACTTCTCTCACTTTGGCGTCCATATCAACCTCCTGATATGCCTACAAGATTAATAGGAGATTGTCTGGTTCATTAGTGGAAGCATTACCAGCAAGTAAGATCAACTTGAAGTAACATAAAGTTAGAAAAGTTACTTTTCTTGAGAACCAAGAAATGAAACCGCCATCAGCATTGGTATCTTCAAGAAGGTTTGCTGGTTCTTCGTCGCTAGGGGGGCGTGGTCAAACTACTTATTCAAGAATCTCAAATTCTAAAAGGAAAAAAAGTTATGCTCAGATTTCTTTTTTTTTGAATTTTCGTTAAATCTGGTCAAACTACTTATTCAAGAAGTATTAATGTTACTACATAATTATTCAAGAATATTAGTGTTACTAAATAATTATTTCGGTTTTTTTGAATTTTGGCCAAATCTGGTTAAATCTGGTCAAATTGTGGTCAAACTGTGCTCAAACTATAGTCAAACTATGGTCAAACTTATTATTCAAGAAATATTAGTGTTACTAAATAATTATTGTTTTTTAGAATAATAGTTTCAAACTCAAACAGTGAAACGTGTGACTTCATGCTCAAGCTAAACTCCTGAGGGTTAATAGGATTGACATCTTACTATTGTCAGGAAAACAACAAGTGCAGAGTTGGAAACGAGGGGGTATAGAACCCGGAATTTAAGCGTGATCAGGCTGGAGTAGTGAGAGGATGGGTGACCGGCCGGGAAGTTAGATGGTTTGGAATGATGAAGGGTGATTAGAGATTAGAGGTTAAATTGAGCAGTGATGAGGGGGATAAGGGGTGATTAGAGATTAGAGGTTAAATTGAGCAGTGATGAGGGGGGTGAGGGGTGCTTAGAGATTAGAGGTTAAATTGTAAAATAATTCAGAAATTTGAAAATCCTAAAAAAAGAAAAAAAAATGGTAAAAATACCTTTAGTCCTGATTGGTGTTACCAACCGGGACTAAAGGTGGAGCTCCACACAACGGCCACGTGGAGGGGCTTTAGTCCCGATTCGTATAAGAACCGGGACTAAAGGGGGGTGCCTTTAGTAACGACCCTTTAGTCCCGGTTCCAGAACCGGGACTAAAGGCCCTCATGAACCGGCATGAATGAGACTTTTTCTACTAGTGGAATGTCAAGCTCTAGCTGACGCGGTGTCGGTGGCCTTTGAAAGATGATGCAATCATTTCTCCATATGATGATACGATGTATAGCCTCTCCCAGTGTGTGCTCCTCGTCACCTCCAGGAATGTCAAGTTGTAGCCCCGAATATTGGTACCACCTCATCAACCACGACACAAGCATAGCCGACTAGAATTGGGCTGCAATGGAAGGTTGCTTCAGGGGGATTTGTATAACCAACGACGTCCGCCACCTTCACGGATATGTTCTTTATTTTGAAGTGTAGCTCACAATTAGTGTTCTCCATGATGTCATCCACGGGGTATCTATCCAGCAGTGCGTCGCCCGGAGCAGAACTCATGCTGATTCTCGACATGGGTGGGATGGTGCTATCCAATGCTGGATCATCCGCTAGCTGCTACCGCTGCTGAGACCCCCTTTCCTGTCTAAGTGAGTCGATCTGCTGCTGTTGCCGCTAGAAATTGAGTGCCAAGTCCGCGTGCGCTGATTCTAGGCCTTGCAGGCGTTCTGCTTCCCGCTTCCTCTGCTCCTCCTCTAGCTTCTTCTTCTCCTCCTCCTCCATCTTCCTTCTCGCACGGCTTCTGTAGTCGGCGTTACAGTCCGAAAATCCCTCATACCACGGAACAACGGGCTTGCCTCGTGTTCTTCCCGGGTGTTCAGGATTTCCCAGGGCACGTGTAAGCTCGTGTTCTCTCTGTTGGGCGTCAACACCCCCTTTCGAGCATCTTCTATTGCATCAATTAACTTATCTTCTGCTCCTTTAAGACATGCCTTCTTCGAAACCTGGCATGTCTTCAGGTCCAACGCCCCCCCCCCCCATGCGTATAAAACCATGTTCTGCACCTAGTGGGCCAGCTCAATGTAACTGGAGTGACCTGTGCAGCCTGCATCTCTTGCTCAGACTTATCCCACTTAGGCATTGCCACCGCGTAGCCACCTGGCCCCAGCCTACGGAACTACTCCTTTTTTGTGGCATTGGCCTTGTTTTTTCTCGACCGTTCCTTAGATAATTATGATTCCTTGAATTTCACAAAAGCGAGCTAGTGTTCTCTTTGCTTCTCGATGTTTCCTTGAATTCTGGAGTCTTCTTTCCTCCTTTGATGTAGTTGGCCCATACAGTTTTCTTGTGGTTGTGGAATGCAATTGCCATCTTCCTAAGAGCAGCGTCCTTGACTTTCTGCATATCTGCATCTGTGAAATGTTTTGGTAGGGTGAAATGTTCCATGAGTTTTTCCCAAAGCACATATTTTGCTCTGTCAACGACAAAAGTAAGATCTGAACGTTTCTTTGATGGCTCTTTCCATTCTTGAATGGAGATCGGAAGTTGGTCCTTCACAAGAACTCCGTACTGACGAACGAACTTGTTCGCAATGTTCTTTGGCGCTAGTGGTTCGCCATTATTTTTTATGGCATCGATGTTGTATTTTACGCCCTCCTTCAACTTTTTGCCGGGCCTCGCACTGTCCTACTGCATGTAGAAGATTTTCTTGATCCGGACGGCTGAAAGAAGAAAGATCGATTCGTTAATATATCTTCCAATCATTTAAAACATGTGATTATCACCAGATGCCTGCTTATATAAATATACCTTGCCGGTCTCTGTTATTTCAAGATGAACATTTTCTTCGCCGTCATAATCATAGTCGTTCATGACTTCATCCAGCCTCACTATCAAGTTCATACAACACTTAAATACAACATAAAAATAACTCTCTAGCTAAAGCATTTAAATGCAACAAGAAATGCGATCAAGATCGCAACTAAGGTAACAATTGATCCAACATCATAATGGTACCAAGTCTCACTATCAATGGCATATTTTCTAATCTTTCTAATCTTGAACCACATTTTCTCCATCTTGATCTTGTGATCATCGACGACATCGGCAACATGCAACTCCAATTCCATCTTCTCCCCCTCAATTCTTTTCAATTTTTTTTTGAAATACCCGTTTTCTCTTTCAACTAAATTTAACCTCTCGACAATAGGGTCGGTTGGAATTTCCGGTTCACATACCTCCTAGATAAAAATATCTATGTCAACTTGATGGGCATAATTTGTCATAAACGTGAAATGTAACAAATAGTTTTAAAAGAGAATATGCCACATCCGAATCATAACACGGACGAGGGCCGACGGAGACGGATATCAAAACCATGGCACTATGTATAACAAACAACGTATGGGTAAGATAATTATACAAGTAACTATATATCTAAATCACACAAACATGATTTTTTTTTTATATAAAAAAGATATGAACAAGAGGCTCACCACAAGGTGGTGCCGGCGACGGGTCGGTGCGGACGATCGACGGCGGTTACGGCAGAGACGGGAAGGCTCTAAGTAAACCACACATACATATGCAAACTAAGAGTTATTTTGATCTCAAATTGCATATAAATCAAATAAACTACCACATAGAATTCCTCCCAAATTACTAAAACCCACAAATTAATCACTATATAAAGCATTGCAACAACTAATATAGCAATGAGAGATGAAAGGACAAAGTTGTTAACCTTTGTGATCACTTGAATGGATGGAGGTCTTCAAATCTTGACAAACTTTGGGCAAAATGTGTGATGAGCTCGAGGGAAGAGGGGAAGAACAGAGAGGAGAGGGGAAAGGGGAAGAACAGAGCAAGCTCGATCGCGGGTGGACGAAGGGTTTATATATAGAATGACCTTTACTACCGGTTCTTGACACGAACCGATACTAAAGGTGCTGGCGGGGCCCCAGTCTGACAATATCCTGCCACCACTCTTTTTAGTACTGGTTCGTGACACGAACCGGTGCTACAGGTTCGCCATGAACAAGTACTACAGAGATCGGCCCGCCTAGCCGTTGGAACCGGTACTAATGATCACATTAGTGTCGGCTCAAATACAAACCGGGAGTAATAAGTTGAACATTAGACCCTTTTTCTACTAGTGCACGTATGGAGCGGTGCTCGGTGGCGTTGCTTTGGTCCGAGGTTGCCGTGATGGTCCTTGTTGCTTGCCTGGACGGAGGCGAGCAAGCTGCTGCCTGGGGCGAGCAACGGCTGGTGCACGGAGGCAATCACGGCCACACCCTCCATCCTCCTGCGCGTCGCCGTACACTAGCGCGTTCAACACCCACGTATTGTCACTGTTTGCAACTCTACCGCTTATGTTGCTCGGCATTTGTTTTTCTTCTTTGATGGAAATATTTGCTCAGATCATATGCGTATGATGTCAACCAGAATGTGCATGTATGCATGAACGATTGAATTAGAAAATTTATTAATTGTTCGATGAAAGTGATAAGTTTTTGCAAGATTTGTTACTATCCGTTTGTTCATTCCAGGCGTTGTGGACATTTCACAATACTTGTGGTTTTTCAGAAAATCTACAGCTATAGCCGACTCTCAAAATCTAAACCACAACTGATTTTCAGGAATCAGTAGCCCAAACAAAGGGGGCCCCTATTCAGAACAACATGTTTGCATATACTAAAAACATCATTTGTTTAGACCAACTGCAGCCAGAAGTTAACTGGCCTATTCAAAATATATAAGGAAGTTAAATGAACTATTTGAAGAGAACAATTGCAGCCATTGACACAAAGACATTTCTCGTGAGTGGTTTGCAACTGATCTTTCGCAGGACAAAGCTACCCAACAACCAGGTCCATAACAAGGTCAGGCACTCCTACCGCCATACTAATCGTCAAATAATGCCCCGCAGCCGGTCTCCTACACCATGGTTCAGGTCATGTCCCATGAGGTCGTCGTCGACTTTTCTATTGACCCTGCTATTGGATTGCCTGGGTGGCCAAAGAAAGCCATGGGTGTTCCAAATAGTTAACTTAGCTTCCAGGAAATGGTTCGTCTCTGCGAATATGCACAGCCGATTTTTTTAAACTCGTAAAGTATATTTTTTCAAATTCACAAACATTTTTTCAAATTCTCGAGCAGGTTTTAATTCATGTAGATTTTTTTAATTCATAAGCATTTTTTTTCAAATCTATGATTGCTTTCAAATATGTCAACTATTTTAGAAATTGCTTGCATTTTTCAAAAAAGCACAAATATTTTTTAAAATCAGGTATTTTTTGAATTCACAAACAGTTTTTGAATTTACGAACAATTTTAATTCCCAAGCATTTTTCAACCTCACGAACATTTTCTTGTTTTACTTTAGAAACAAAACAAAAAATGAAAACGAGAATTATATTGCAGAAATGAATGCGCTCCTGGGACATAAATTTGGGTGCCCGAGGAATGTCATTTCAATCGTGTAATAGTTAGATACATCTTTTTTTTACTAGATTTTTTTGTTCTTTATTTACTTAGTAGCAAGTGAATTGTTAGGAAGCTGGAGTGTATTCTCACTCAATTTACTATAGGACTGAAGTTTGAAACTTCTGATTGATAGGTTCCGATGGACCTGGAAGTACTTGCAACTGTTTTTTTTTCTTATATCATTTTATTTTTTTTCAAGTTTAACTTTCACAATTTATGATAACCATTGCACCTCAACTATATGCAATATGAATGGTAACAAAGTACAGTACTTGCTCACTGTGGCTAATGTTTCTACATCTGATTTTTCCTTTAAAATAAGCACCATAAGAATTCCTATAGAGAGTGTGAGGAAAAAAAGTTGTATACTTGAAAATGGTGAGCTTATGCAAGGTGAACGGGAGAGCACGCCTATAGGTACCCCCTCCCCGGACGCGAACTTGGTGCTCTCGGGTACCCGTGCACCCTATATGCGGAAAAAAATTAGTAATTCAAAAAAAGTTTAAAAAATCCAAATCTTTTTTGGAATCAAACATGATCAGGTATTGTACTCATACAAAAAAGTTTGGACAAGAAATGATTCATATTGACTTCACGGTAAAAAAGACAAGTTTATGACGACAATATAGCGTGTATAGTACTTGTATATAGCGTTTTTTTGCCGAATCTTCGACCCAGGATACAGCGAAAGTCATTCTCTGACATATATTTTTATACGACTGCAATACTTGATCATGTTTAATACCAAAAAGATTTGGAATTTTTTGGACTTTTTTTGAATTACTATTTTTTTTTGCATATAGGGTGCGCTGG
>NC_041383.1:10820364-10829944 GCF_002162155.2 Triticum dicoccoides | reverse complement strand
TTTCATCTGAACTATGGGTTCTGTAAGCAATTATTTATGAAATTGCATTGTGCATTTGTCGCTTAATTTTAGATCTGTGCAATCAAAGATAAATGTGCATTTAAAAAGATATACAATGTTATCAACTTCCTCAGCTTACTATCCTCTGATAGCAGCTTTTTTCCTCTATAGGCATACTACATTGCTTTGTCTTGGAGTTATATTATGCTCAATGTTTGTACACTGATTTATGTTAATTCTTACTGTAGCTATGCAATTTCAAGCAATATGTATATCCAACACTAGAAATTATGGTAGAACCAGACACTAGTAGAAAAAGGGCCAATTGTCCCGGTTCGTAAGGGCCTTTTGTCCCTGTTTAGGAACCGGGACTAAAAGGTCGTTACTAATGCCCTTGACCTTTAGTCCCGGTTCTTACACAAACCGGGACAGATGGGCCTCCACGTGGCCGGTGCGGCGAGCCCAGGCAGGAGGCCCTTTGGTCCCGGTTGATGGCACCAACCGGGACCAATAGGCATCCACGCATCAGCATTTCAGCTGCTGGGATTTTTGTTTTTTTTTTGGAAAGGAGGGGGGGTTGGGGGTTTTGGGGGGTTAATTTAGGTGTTTCATATATTGTGTTAGCTAGCTAATTAATAGATAGAAGTGTCATCTCTTATCTCTGTGCTTGGTCGACGCTACGTATTATACGTATAGAAAGGACTAGACACGCTAGCTAGTAAGCAAATGAAGGAAACAGAAGATCGTCATGAACATATGCATATAGAGAGAAGTGATATCGACCACCTCTCCTTCTCTGAGAGATTGGTCGAACAACAAGTTCTCGTATATCTATTAGACGCTACTGGCTACATATATACAATATAATTATCTCTTACAATATAATCTCCTAATTAAAAACCAACTGATTAGGGTCCACATGGTATTTTCCGTCTTTAGCGATCACGTGGTCAAGAAAAAATGATGTCAATTCCTCTTGAATTCCTCGCATACGATCTGGTGGTAGGAGTTCATCCCGCATCCGAAATATCTAATTTGAAGAAGGGGATCAATACATATATATGAAACTGAACACAAATGATGGTAATAAAATAGAATTGTGAATATTATTATTTATGCACTTCATATTGTTTGTCAGAGTAGCCCCGCTCACAGGTCGTGTGGCGGATGGACTCGCAAATGTAGTATCCACAGTAATTATTCCTTTGTTCCTGCCACAACCACTTTACAAAAATAGAGGTCAATCAAACTGATAATTAGCAAGCATGCTAAATGGTATTGATGAAACTAGCACTTGAATCACTAGGAGATGCGTGGAACATGCTACTATAGTACTTACTTTTGGGTGTCTAAATTGCAGCTTCTTCGGCAGTCCCGGAGTTTTTGAGGTTAATTTTTTCCAAACCCTGCCAGACAAAGAAAACAATTACTTGATATCAGGAAATGAACTTATTGGAGTTGCCAATATGGTGCGATAATGATCGATTTAACATACTTCTCTAGAATTTCAGTCATGTCCGCATACTCCTTGGGATCTTTTCGTCTCGAGTCTAAGACGGTTACTAGTCCCTGCTCAAGCTTAATCTCTAGGAGAATATAGTGGAAGCTGCGCTCCATGGATAACTCATCAATTTCATTACTATAACCTCGACCAATAAGGGAAATCGAATATGCACAAGACAGTAACACTCACTGGAATTCGTAAGGGAAGAGTATTATAGCTTTGTTTTGATTTAATACAAACATTGTAGCAGATTGGCCTCGATATCTTTGGCCTAAAATTTAACCATATATGCATCTATGAGATTTGTGTTAATGAACCCAGTATCACCGATTTGTCTTTTCTTCAATTCGGCGATCTTCAATCTGCATAATATAGTGAGAATAATTAAAAATACATGCAATGAAAGAGCTGACCTATATATAGAGACTTAATGACAGAAGTAGTACTACTTACAGGAAGTAGCAAGTGATCATTAATTTATCGAGGCCCTTTAGATTGAAAAACTCGAAGAACTCCTCAAATGGAACATTCAACAGTTCAATTCCAACGAGGTCATGCTCCTCTCTAACTCTCAGCGTCAAAATATTCCTCCCCTCAGACTCTCTGCAGGTTTTCATGTACCAATCATGGAATCTTCGCATCATCGTTGTTAGAGATCGTTCATCTTTGACGAGAGGCTTCCCGTACACGTATTTGTGTTCGTCCACCTCCAAGAAATCATAATGTACATCATCGGGCAGGTAATCTTCAAGATTGTTATAACCGGGAACCATCCCGCCCGGATGATTAGCAACGATATCGCTAGACACCTGGAGCGGGGGGACGATTGGTTCGCTTGTTCGCCGAGCTGGGCAACTTTTTTCCCAGCTCATCGTTCTACTAACCTTTGACCACTGACAGTACTTCCCGACCACTCCGCTTCGATAAATGACTTTTTAAGAATGCGCTCATAGTTGCCTTTCGCCGGAGACTTTGGTGGTTTCTTCAGGGCAGCCAGAGTACGCTTCGCTTTTACCGGATCTATCTTCTCCTCCGGAGGTGGGTGTTTCTTTGCTTTCACCCCTTCAAAGAAGTTGTTCACTTCGGCTTGCATGATCTTCATGTTTTCCTCCTGGCTCCTCTCGTATGGTAACTTCTCTAGAGTCTTCAAAGAAGGACCGTATCTGTATTGCCTGCCTCTAGCTGTACTGTTAGACGCCGGAGCAGACAGAGCGGCTGCGGCTGTCTTTCCTTTCTTACGAGGCGGAGGAGAAGGATGACGCGCCGGAGCAGCTGGAGAGGCGGCGGTTCTCTTCCGCCCTTGTTGACGAGGCGGAGGAGGAGGTTGGCTGCTCGGGCGCACCGGCGCAGGCCGAGAAGGAGGCGGAGTGCTGCCACGCACAGGAGAAGGAGGATGAGTGCCCTGATCACTCGCCGGAGGAGAAGGCGAAGGAGGAGGCGGAGTGCCCTGACTCGCCGAAGGAGGAGGAGGAGGCGGAGGCGTCCAGTTCGGAAGGTTGATGAGCTCCTTCCGCCATAGGCATGGAATCTTCAGAGAAGAACCCAGCCGAATCTCCCCTTCACCCATAGGGTGGTTAAGCTCAAGGTCCTCAAATTCGTCCGTTATTTGATCCACCATCACCCTAGCATATTCTTCTAGAATCGACCGGCCGTGGTAGGTTGTGCCAGGTTCGGTAGGTAAAACAGAGCCAGTAGCCGCCTTGACTTTCAATGTCATCCATCGCGCCATAAGGTGGCAATATTGAGACTCCATGATAGCATCCACGGGGTAGCTAGCAGGAGCCGTGAAGACAGGCTCTAGCTGCTGAGTCTGCTCGGTGGAAGCCACACTGCTTCTCTGCTGAGATGCCGGGGTAGCTTCAAGGGAAGCTTCGACAGGTCGTTTGCTGCGATCTGCTTCTCGTTCCTCTAGCCCTTGTACCCTTTCATGCAACACCTGCAGTTTTCTATGCTCCAGTTTCTTCCTCCTCTCCTGGCTTTTGTAACCCCCTGCGTCCGGAAACCCAGCCTTACATGGAACGGAGCCTGGCATGCCTCGTGTCCGTCTAGGGTGCTCAGGATTCCGGAGGGCCATTGTGAGCTCGTCCTTCTCTCTTTCTAGAACGAACGTCCCTTGCTGCGCTTTCTCGATATACTCCTGAAGCCTCCTGATGGGTATTCACAGTTGCTCTTCCGTCCAAATGCACTTCCCTGATACAGGGTCCAAGGTTCTGCCAACCCCGAAGAACCAAGTCCGGCAACGGTCTGGCCAGTTCAATGTCTCTGGTTCGACCCCTTTAGCAATCAGGTCATTCTCATCCTTGTCCCACAAAGGTCGGGTTTTGAGGTAGCCACCTGACCCCATGCGATGGTGATTCGTCTTCTTCACAACATTTTTCTTGTTTATCCATGACATCTTCTTACTCTTTTCCGATGTCTTGTGGGCCACAAATGCGGGCCAGTGATCTCTGATCTTCTCATACTTTTCGGTTAATTCTGGTGTCTTTTCTTCGTCGGCAAACTCTGTTTTTAGCTTATTCTTCCACCTCCTGAATAGTTCTGCCATCTTCTTAAGAGCATGAGACTTGATCAATTGCTCTTTAACTGGCTTCTCAGGATCCTCCTCCGGCGGTAGGGTGAAATTTGCCTTAAGCGTTGTCCAAAGATAATCTTTCTGCATATCGGAGACATAAGACACCTCAGGGTCTTCATTCTTAGGCTTTAACCATTGGTGGATACTGATAGGGATCTTGTCCCTAACAAGAACCCCACAATGAGCACGAAATGCATCCCTTGTCCGGATGGGTTCAATCGGCTTGCCATCGCGCGCGATTGCTGTGATCTCAAACCTTCATCCGAGCGCAACTTTTTCTGCGGGTCTCGTTTCTTTACCAAAGTTGTGCTCGATCCAGAGGCTAGAGAAAAGAAGAAAGAGAGAGTTAATTAATATGTGTACATACGAAAAGAACGAATGCATAAATTAGCTAGTCAGCATGGGCTTAACTAATATATATACCTGGCCGGACTCGGTTCGATCACCGGAGCCGTCATCACGGTCTCCTTCATGTACCGGCATTGGGTCACCGGAGCCATCATAATCATAGCCTTCTTCTTGTACCGGCATTAATGGGTCACCGGAGCCATCATAATCATAGCCTTCTTCTTCACTACCCTGTCCTTACAGACCATCGGTGTCGTTGAGAAATGACGCAACGACATCACTTCCTTTTGCGATTATGTCCCCCAACATTGCTTCTGTTGCTTCGTCTCGGGGGTGCTCCATTGTATCTGCAAATATTTACAACATGGCAATTATTATTCAAACATGACAGATGGATATATATTAGTGGCAAACGTAGAACTAGCTAGCTAATCACAATAAGGAATCATATTAGTGGCCTCGACGCTGCTTCTCTAGGGTTTGGGGTGGCCTCAGAAACACTTAAGGGGTTTGGGGTGGCCTCGACAACGCTTCAAGGGTTTGGGGTGGCCTCGACGACAACGCTCTTTTAACTTGGTAAATTTGGGTGGCCTCGAGAGAGTTTGTCGGGTAGGAGCGCGGCGGGAGGGGGTAGGACACCAACATCATTTTTTCTAGGTTTGGGTGTCCTCGAGAGTTTTGGTCGAGCGAGAGGGCCGGGGGTGGTGTATGCTCCCGTGGTATAAGTTATCACGGTCGAGAGCGGGTATATATATCGACCGCCCCTCATCACTACAGGAATCTGCTACTTTGCCATCTGCCACGGCGGACGGCAAAGGCATGGATGGCGGACGGCAAAGACCTTTGCCATCAGCCGCGGACGGCAAAAGATGACGGCAAAGTAGGGGACGGCAAAGAGCTGCGTTGCCGTCTGCTTCGGGCAGCTGACGGCAAAGGGGCCTTTGCCATCAGTAGCGGATGGCAATAAATGCGCTGTTACTCCGTTAGGTGGTTAACGGAAGGCCTTTGCCGTCAGCTGCTGATGGCAAACTGACCAAATTGGTCAGCCTCCCAGGAAGCACAGTTGCCTGCCACGTGGCCTCTTTGCCGTCTGCTGCTGATGGCAAAGAACCCTTTGCCGTCGGTGGCAGACGGCAAAGAGCCTGCATATTGTCTCTTTTTTCTGTTTTTTTAATCCAACAATTTTCACAGCAAATATATATGACATATATAGATATATTTCCATATCACATATCCAGCACATAAGTTTCATATCACATATCACATCAGTTTCATTCATACACATTGTTCATACATAAGCAAGTTCCATCCATACACATTGTTCATACATAAGCAAGTTCCATCCATATACATATTACAATGCAAAGTTTCGTCAAGATAGCAAGTTCTATCATAGCAAACTAGATACAATGCAAAGTTTCATCAAAGGAAAAGCAAGCACTCCATCATAGCAAGCTAGCTTCCATGAAGTGAATGAAATCTGCAAAATGGTAAATAAGAAAGTTAGAAATAGGTGACTAGAACAAGAAGAAGACTAGAACAAGAAGTATATGTCATTTATGAGCTAACTTAGGTGAAATGGATCATATATGAGCTAACAAAGTTGAAATGGGTTGTTTATGAGCTAACTTAGTTGAAATAGATCATTTATGAGCTAACTTAGTTGAAATGGGTCGTTTATGAGCTAACTTAGGTGAAATGGATCGTTTATGAGCTAACTTAGGTGAAATGGACCGTTTTTGAGCTAACTTAGGTGAAATGAATCATTTATGAGCTTTTATGAGCTAACTTAGTTGAAATGGGTCGTTTATGACCTAACTTAGGTGAAATGGATCATTTAAGAGCTAATTTAGGTGAAATGGATCGTTTTTAGCTAACTTAGGTGAAATTGATCATTTAGGAGCAAATCTAGGTGAAATGGGTCATTTTGGAGCTAACCTACGTGAAATGGGTCATTTTGGAGCTAACCTAGGTGAAATGAGTCATTTTGGAGCTAACCTAGGTGAAATGGGTCATTTTAAAGCTAACGTAGGTAAAATGGATCATTTACGAGCTAATCTACTAACATGGGTCATTTTAGAGCTAACTTGGATAAATTGGATCACTTGTAAGCTAACTAAGGTAAAATGAGTCATATTAGAGCTAACTTAGGTAAAATGGATCGTTTATGAGCTAACTAAGTTAATTATGCAATTTTTGACATAAGTAAGCTTATTAAGTCATTTTGAAGGAAAATAAGCTAACTCTGGGTCATTATGGTAAGCATATTGGAGGAAATAAAGCTAAGTCTAAGTCTAGAGAAACTTACCGTGATCAGGGAGGTGGAGGAGAGGGCTGGCTCGTGCCGGTAGCTGGAGAAGGATCGTGCGATGCGTTTCTGGAGTTAAACTGCACCAAAGATCATTTCCAATGTCTCGTTAGCATTATGACACTCGAATGTTAATACTAGCAAGTAATGTCCATTCAAATTAAACTCACCGTGCTCCCAGGAGCAATCACTGGCATCGGCAGAGCGGTCTGACCGGACTTCTCACACACAAATTGCACATTTGGTTTTCACAACAGAGTCATACTAGTTAGTAATGAGACTCAAATGTTAAGACTAGCAAGTAATCTGCAGAAGAAACTTACCACAAGGAGCTCATACATGGCCCTTGCCTGCATGTCATTCCGTGCCCTCTCCTCCTCCAACATCTTTGTCGTCCTCTCCTCCAACTCCCGCTGCCTCTCCGCCGCCTCCGCCAGAAGTTTGTCCGTTCTATCTCTCTCACTCTGTATAGCAGCCTGCAACACCACTCACATGACCATTTGTAATCATTGATGGAAGCGCACACAATGTAATGGAGAAAGATAGCTGAGTACGTATAACTAACCTTGATGGCGAGTTGGACTGGCCGTTCACGAGGCCTTATCTCAGGAGCGGAGCTCGACTGCGTGCCTTGATCTCCGGGAGAGTGCTAGGACAACGGATAAGTCCATCTCCCATGGCTATGGAGCCATGGGACCTCCCGCCACCAGATATCATCAGCAACTCTGTATCAATGGGACCCTGGCTCGGGTTAAAGTCCTCCCCTTTCCTCGCCTTCCCCTGATCTCTATATTGCACGAGCTTGTCGTGGGCGGAGATGTTGGTGAAGTTCTTTGGATCATCGAGGTCAGACGCAGAGAATGCCTTGACTTTCTTGTAAGAGCCAGTGTGGGCCATGGCATACAGGTCGTACACCTCTGGCACCTTATCCGCCTTATTGTAGCGTGCCTGAAAGAGAGAAACAAAGTAAACTAGTAATTAAAGGGCTAAAGCTAGCATGATGAATGAATTGCATGAATCAAGAAGCAAACCACATACCCAGTTCCGCCCGTACTAAAATAAGTTGGAGCTGCCTTGGTGGTGTGGCACACCTTCCATTTGGGCACGTTTGTCCTTGTCCTCGTTGTGGGTGGCCCGCCATTCTTTTGAGCACCACCCATCGACCAACACCTCCCAACAATCCATCCGATCCGCACACCATGTCTGAGGGGCCTAAGTTAGCAAATAGAAACTTCAGCGCTACGGCTATGAATTACTAAATGAAGGAATTAAGTACAAGGCCTTAAGAATTACCTTCATGTACTGCTCCTTACTCAAGAACTTATCGCAGCAATCCCGCTTGGACTTCTTGATACCACGGTCGGCGTAGTAGTCTCGAACAGACTGCACCCGAGCCTCATGGCGTAAGTTCTGAAGTAGGCACTTGCACTCCTTCTGGATAACATCTGCCGCCTCCTCCTCGTATCCCTCCTCACACCTGTAGAATGTCTGCAATCAAATGAGACAATATTGATTAGTACAATTAATAACTAGCTAGTTGAAGATTTTTAATTGTGTAAAGGAGAAATTACCAGAACTTTCTGATCACCATGTATGCCCTCGTCTTGCACAAGACACCGTCGATAATCTCACCCGGCGGGGCCGGGGCAGCCAAGTAGTGCTCCCAACTCAATGCAACCTCTGGAAGCCGACCCTCACCAGGCAACGTGACAAACCCTGGAAAGTTTTGCCGAATCAGAACTCCAAGGACGGAGTTGGGCCGGCGGACACTTTCATGGTGTCCCAACCCCTGCAGCATGACAAGGCCAACGCATTAGTTATTTCAAGAAACGTGAATGCAGAAGGTACAAAAAGATTAAATGCATTTACCTCTCCCCATCAGGGAAAATCAACCACCTCTGCTCGCAGGTCGCCGACACGGACAGGAGTCGTGTAGCACCACGCTGGTAGACGTTGCCCCCCTCCTCCCCCTCCTCCTCAAAATCAGTCGGATCCCCGCCATCATCAGCATGGCCACTCGGCTCCCCGCCATCATTAGCATGGCCACTCGGCTCCCCGCCATCCTCAGGCTGACCCGACCAAGTACCCCATCCAGACGTGTGCTCCTCCGGGGTCTCGTGGGCCCAACTCTCGTGGGCCGAAGGCCCGTCGACCCGAGGCTCGTGAGCAGAAGACCCGTGGACCGGAGGCTCGTGGATCGGAGTCCGTGTAGCCTCCTCCTCAGACGAGTCCACCCTAGTAGTCACGTGCTCGGGTGAAACAGCTGGGGGCGGCGGCGAGGAAGGCGCCGTAAGAGTCACCCTACCTCCTCTCCCGCGACCACGTGCTCCACCTTGGCCCTTCTTCTTACCTCGTCCCCTGCTGGGCACCGCGGTCGACGAAGAAGGGCCCGGCGGTGTCACCATACTGTCCAGCAACGCTCGGCGGAGAGGTGCGTGTGGAATGGAAGACCTCACACTACGGCGCCGACGAAGAAGGGGCCTCGGCGCGCTCCCGACCAGCGCCCACCATCTTTCGACACCTGCCATGACAAAGAATAAACGAAATTAGTACAACATGAAAAAAAGTACAGACATGAATAATAATATGTATATCACTTAAGTGTATCATCATCAAGTACAACATAAACAACTGCACATTTAAAACTACCCGATCAACACAATTATATATGATGTTTTTCATAACAAAATCGAAAATATATGACCTAACTAATAATTCACAAATATATGACCCCGTCGGCCTCTGGAAGGCCAAAGAACACCTTTTCAGGAGGTGTCGCGGGTCGGGGTGTCGTGTCGGTGTCGGGGTGCCGTGTCGGGGTCGGGTTCAGGGTCTCGGGGTCGGGGTG
>NC_041383.1:10817692-10819056 GCF_002162155.2 Triticum dicoccoides | reverse complement strand
GGCCGGTGTGGCAGCGGGGCGGGAGGCCGGTGGGGCGACGGGGCAGGGGGGCGGTGGGGCGGGGGGGCGGTGGGGCGACCGGGCGGCGGCGAGTGCTGGGGGCGGCGACGTGCGTGTGGCAGCAGAAGAGAAACAGAGAGAGAGGGCGGGGTGGGGCGCGCCGTTATTTTTGTTGAATGTTTGCCGTCCGCCCTCTTTGTCGTCCGCTTTTTTGCTCTTTGTCGTCTGCTAGCAGACGGCAAAGAGGGGGGACGTTAAGTATTTTTTAAACAGCTCCTCAGTGCCCCCCTCCCTCTTTGCCGTCTGCTAGCGGACGGCAAAGATTCTTTGCCGTCAGCTAGCGGACGGCAAAGAACAGGCTGATGGCAAAGGCTTTCTTTGCCATCAGCCAGTTCTTTGCCATCTGCTTTCGGGTAGCTGATGGCAAAGAGCTTCTTTGCCGTCCACTAGCTGACGGCAAAGAGCTGGCAAATGGCAAAGTAGCTGATTCCAGTAGTGGCATGTCGAAGTTATCCGGGAGGGGGTTATATCGACAACGACGACATACATACATGGAAAAATAATGTTATCGGGGAGGGAGCATATCGACCCCCCCCCTCGTGTTGAAGTTATCAGGAGGGGGTATATCGACAACGACATACCCGATAAAAAATAAGAAGACAAAATAAGAAATAAAAAGAGGAGAAGAAGAAAGGAATAGAAGAGAAGCGATCGAAGAAAAAAAAGAAGAAAAAAAAGGAGAAAAAGAAAGGAATAGAGGAGAAGAAGAGAAAATACTTCTATTTTCTCTTCTTCTCCTCTATTCCTTTCTTCTTCTCCTCTTCTTTTTCTTCTTTTTTCCTCTTCTTATTTATTTCTCCTCTTCTTCCTCTCCTCTTCTTTTCCTTTCTTCCTCTTCTTATTTTCCTTTTTCCTCTCATTCTTTTTCTTCTTCCTCCTTTCCTAGCTAGATATTTTAAAAATTTCTAAAAATTAAACTAACCTAAAATGTACTAAATCAGAGAACATATATAGATAAAACTTTTCTAAAAATCTAACTTGCATATATGTATACTTTAAAACATCATTACAATTGAAAAAATGCATACATACATACAAAAAACATGTAAAAAATACATACATACATAAAAAACACATATATCTAAAAAATACATACATACATATATGAAACTCTAAAAACATGTAGAAAATCTAATAGAAATTAAAAAAGAGAATTAATCTAATAAAAATTAACCGGGGGCGGCTGGCGATGGCGACGGCGGGGGCGGTTGGCGACGGCGACAGCAGGGGTGGCGAGGGCGCCGGCGTGCGGGGGAGGGCCGCGGGCAGGGGCTCGGGCGCGGGGCAGGGACCGGTGCGGCGCC
>NC_041383.1:10807422-10817241 GCF_002162155.2 Triticum dicoccoides | reverse complement strand
GACGACGTGGTCGAGGGCAGGGGCGGCGCGGCGACGGCGTCGGAGGCAGGGACGACACGGCGACGGCGTCGAAGGCAAGGGCGCGAGGGCACCGGCACACGGGGGTGGTCCGTGGGCAGGGGCTCAGGCGCGGGGCAGAGGCAACGACGGTGACGGCGATGAGGAGAAGCGCAGAGGGCGGCGTCGGTGGCGGGCAGAATGAGAAACTGAATGAAATTTTTGAGAAGTGCTGTATATATACCCAACCCTTTAGTCAGTAGCCCAACCGGGAGCCGTCTTTTCAGCAGCCCAAAGGGCGGGAAGCAGACGCCTTTGGTCCCGGTTGGTGGCACCAACCGGGACTAAAGGAGGGAAATTGTTACCGGTTGGTGCCACGAACCGGTACCATTGCACCCCTTTAGTCCCGGTTGGTGCCACCAACCGGGACCAAAGGCCCCTATGCTGCCCGCGTCGCGGCCACAGTTTAGTCCCACCTTGCTAGCTGAAGAGGGGTCGCACCTGTTTATAAGCGCGACTCTGCCCACCCATTTGAACTCCTCACTATTGCAGACCTACTCACTATTGCAGGCCTACTCGCTTAAATATTTTATCACACATGCTTGAATTGAAAGTATACTTCTTGTTTCCTAGCCGATCTTGCTGTTTGAACGGCTTTGGAGAAAAGCAAACGAATGGTTCAGATTTGGAATCTCCCCATTCGGCTATGTATTGTGTTTTCCACTCTATCTCCGATGTCTTTGGATAAGATATTATATTAGCATCGGTTTTCTCAATAGAATTTAACCTTGGCTTTCAATTTCTGAAACGAAAATATTTAGAACATACATGCCTCAGCTGAGACCAAGTGCAAGCCAAGTACGAAATAAGCAAAGCTACCCAACTAGATATGAATTTTAGATAAAGCAACGGGGAAAGCTTTGACTGTAATAATAAGTCATTATCGGTCTTTATAAATGGCGCAATGGGTTGACCGATATGTTCCATAACAATTTTACTGCTAACAAGTAAATTACCCTATCTCATTGGTCTTTCAAAATTACTTATGAGAATATTTCTTATAGATGCATCAATAATGTAGTTGCGACCAAATATGAAAATAGGTAAAGTACTCGCTATGCATACCTCTTCAAATATGTTGGGAGAGCATGATATTGGTGCCATTTGAAGAACATCTTGCCCTGTCTTTGGATGGCTCCCCAACAACTTGTCATCATCTTTTTAATTGAATCCGTGCATCATTGCTTTGAAGATTTTTGTCGGCCGAACTTTGTTCCGCTACTTGTTCTTGTCCTTGAAGCTTGTCAATTTCTACGGCTCGGAACTCATAGGGCAGCATGTAAGCTCCCACACACCTAGGAAAATCTAACACGGCCAATTTGTTGCGTTTCCCATTCCTTTGGTTGGCGAAACTTGCATCTTCTGTTTTGGTACACGCGGCAATAATTGGCTTGATGCACTCGGCTGGCATGATGTACTCAGATGGGTCGATGCACTCGACTGGTATGATGTACTCGGTATGGACTCTATGCACTCGATTGTAACCGTCTCTGTGCTCAATCTGGTTTCAACTGAATCCACCATCATCTTTGCTTTAAAGGAATCGTTCGACTCGGTTGTAGATGACTTATTAATATTTGACTCAGTTTCAACCGAATCAACCATATTAGCCGAGTGAACCCTTTCTTGCTGATTTGCTTGCAAACTTTCTTGCTTCAATATCGCAGAAGGGCCAACATAGTTGCTCGATGGAGGAAGGCACTTGACGTATTCTTGCAAATATTCCTCTCCACGGCTTTTCTTGAGTGCTTCGTAAGCCTGTCGATATTCTGATTGGCTTGCCCCCCAATATTTTTATGATCTTTCGGCAATGAATTGATGTTGCCGAAACTTTGCAATTGTATAGGGGGTGTATAACATGCTGCAATGATAGGTGAAGATGTGTGCACTATTGTTGAATATTTTCTCACGCCAATTTGATCAATTGGCAACACTTCGTCTTCTTTTAAAACCCTAGCTTTTATTGCCTCATAATCAGGAACCAAACCTTTATCATGTTGCTCAAGGCAAAGAGCGGTAATCTTCTTATTTTGCGCTAAGCTTTTTAACGCAGCCAAAGTCACCTCATCTCCTGCAATATTAGACACATACACTCCTGTAGAATCTCCATTCACTCGGCCATAAAAGTGAGCCGAGTCATGAATACTTTTAGTTGCATATGATGCTGAACAATTAATATCATGAGGTGTATCATATGATGACTGAGGATAACCGGCCAAATAGCTAATGGAAGCATGGCCGATTGCCTCATTCATCGGCATGTTTGGGGATAAACCCGCATATTGTGAGTTGACTGCTGATGGATAAAACTGTGAGATGCCCTCCTGCACATGAGGTGTCATATATTGATCACTAGAACAAATCGTGTTATTTATCGGCATATTGAAAGGTGTTGCCGATGCACGAAAGTTCAGATTCATAAGTTGCATGTCGCGGTTCTGTAAATTCCAAGTTTCTCCAATGGAATAACTAGTCGGCCTTTGCTCGTTAGGGCTAGCCAAGATGACATGTCCATTGAAAGATCTAGCAACATCAACATAATGGCTATTTGCATCTACATAAGGAGATTGATGATACATGTTACCGTTGTAGATTGCAGCCGCTTGATGACGCTCTCCTCGTAGCAAGAACAGGCTGGAGATTGTTCAAAGCTTCATCCCCAGCGGAGTCGCCAAAAAGTGTGTTCGCACACGAACACGTCATCGTGTACCTCCAACGCCGAGGGTGATGCACCGCAGCTCACGTCAAAGGAGACCCGTCCGGAAGCGCGGTACGCAGGCAATCCGGCGGGCTCTTTTGTAGACCCGAAGCCCCACACGCCCGGGAGGGACCCCGTCAGGGCGTGCGGCGGCTATAGGCTGCCCTAGGTCGGCCTAACCGCCCCTAGGGCCTCGAGGTTCGCCGCCCTGCAATGAAGAAGAACAACGAAGAACGAGGAAGAAGAAGAACTAGGGTTAAGGAGAAAAGATAAAAGATAAAAAGTGGTATATTGATTTGTTCGATTGTGTGTTGTTTCAATCGGCCGTCACCACCGACATATATAAGAGGCGGCTGGACTTCCCGTACAAGAAAAGGATTCATCTAGGCTTTCTTTACAAGAAAATTACATCAACTCACGTCCAAAACCCTAGTCAAATTCGGACTGGTTTTGTCCGAACTTCCCAAAACTGTTCGGTCTAAACTGACTGTACCTTGCGGGTCTTTTTTGTGGTGGTAAACGATCTCGGATGGAAAGGAGCCCAAAAGCAATCTTCACCGTTTCGACGATACGAAAAACTTTCGTGTTGAACGTTTTCCGATTCGAGGCCATCTTCTGGGGAAAAACACTCACGCATTACATCAGACACTTGCCAAAACATGTCTGGTCTCCCGCGTCATATTTCGCCTCTTGACAGGGCTGCATTCAGATAGCTCTAACTTTTGCATACGAACTCGGATTGAGATTATTTTTATATAAAAATCGACCGTTTCGACGAGACGAAGACAATCCGTGTAGATAATTTTTCCATTTGAGGTCGTCTTGGGGGCTTAATCAGTCAAACTGTACTCTGAATATGAGATCTTAGTACTTTGAGCATAGTTTCGGCCTTCGAGATGAAATCGGACTGTGATGACCCAAACTTCAAAGATGTTCATATCGACAATACGGAACTCTTTCCTGAAGATCACTTCTCCATTTGAGGCCATCTTAAATAAGTTATTGACCGTGCCAAAATCTGGTGTCAACACATGACCCCCTGTTTTTCGGCAAAGTTTGTGTGCCGAAAAATAACTTCCGCATAGCTTGTTCTAAGGACGATGTCAACACTCCATCGGCCATTTCGCATGTTCTTAGGACGATAAGTATATATCGGCCATTGCTTGTTTGAACCTCTTGATGCAAACTTGGGTGAAAACTTCTCAGCTTCTATAACAATCCAGTGATAAGGTTCCATAGATCAAAACCATCCTCCGAACCATATTTTTCACCCTTTCGCTAGGATTTTGCAGATAATCAAGAATGAACTTCCTTCAATCCTTACTTCACCTGCATAAAAGTTTCATTAGTGGCCGAAGTGGTGGGCTTCGATTCAGCGTTACCTATGTTGACAAGACTTAGCATCGGCTCTTGATAGAAATGCAATACACCATGATTAACATAGTAGCTGGACGCTTGCTGTGCCAACTCTTTCGAATTGTCATGCCTAGATATATGAACAATTTCAAAGCAACCCAAGGTAAATCTTGCATCTAGACATACCAAAAAATAAACTATAGAGTTGTGCAAGAATATCTTAAGCGGCATGAGGCTTCACAAACTAGCTCCATATGGAGATAAATAAACAACACCAACACTTTGGCCATTGCTAAAAATTGAACCATCAAAATATAACCTCCATAGTACTAGAGAGACAAGGCTAATATCACTTAACATGTACCTTGTCTCGGTCTTCAATTGAACTAAGGACGATGTTAGAATTCCACACCGGCCATGATAAGATAGTTTCTTAGGACGATAGTTAAGTATCGGCCATTACCATGAGGTCCACGTAGAATTCACCCACCAAACTATGTATAGCCGAAACAAACAAATAAAATAGCAATAAAATATTTTGGCCCCTTGTATTAGCAACCAAAATGTAACTAACCAAATGTATAGTGATTTGGTAATACCTTCTCATGATATAGAAAATTATGTTGCATCCATGAATCAAAATAAATCCATGGAGGATAATTGATCATACCTAGGGATGAATTCCATGGCATAGGCGTCAATGGCATAGTTGAAGAATATGGATAATGTGTAGACTGAAGACGTTGAAACCTTCGGCTTGGTCCTTCGTATTTTTCACTCTTTTCCTTCTTCACCTTTGCCGCACTTCTTGTAATGGAAGCTTGCACATAATTCTTATTTTGAGCACTTCCTTTGGGAACCCATGCCAGGTTCCTTTCTTCAAGTTCTTGTGCACTAAGTTTTTGTAATTCCTTCTTTCGCCAATACGATAAGCCGAGTGGGCACCCCGGCTGTGATTTTGTTTGAAGCAATGGCAATTCTTGTTTTACCTTGTGCACTCTCAACTTCTTTTCTTCAGATTTGGCACTCTAATTTTTATCAATTGATTGCTTCACTTATTTGCCTTTTGTAGCCAATGTCAACACTTTAATTGGCTCTTTGTTATTTGAGATCAAATCTGAAGCAGCACACTTACGACCATCTCTTTTCACGCGGTAAACTTGCTTTACCACCTCTTTCTTCTTTCTTGAGCTCTGGACCGATTCCTTATGATTGAAACGGTCTTTGACGCATGATTGTTCAAATGTTGATCTCCTTGGAGCTGCATAGTATTGGTGAGATGGTCTAGAATAAGATGGAGAATGTGCCCTTGTATCATACCTGTCCCATGATGAATATGTATCTATATGAGCATAGGGAGGCATCCACGGCATTGGCATTGGCGGCCCAAAACAAGGATATGAATATGTTGCATTAAAATTATCACTTTGCCAATACCAATCCTTATATTTGCGCCTTGGGGGTGATCTTGGTTTCTTTGCATGATTTGGCCGATAAGCATTCTTCTCTTCACTCTTCTTTTGATATTTTTCCAATAGTTGTGCGAAAGTTACTTTCGGCTTTTTACCTTTGTGCTTATGTCGGCCTTTGTTTTCTTTGGTTGTGCTTGCACCGATCTTTGGATTTGCTTGCTGCCCCCCAGTACTTGGTATCTCCATTTTAGCTTCGATGGAATTGTCACCCTCAAGATTATGTTCATTATGCTCTTCAACAACTTCTTTACTTGAGAGCTTGATCCCATCACCTGTAGTTTTTACCTTCTCTTTAAATGTATCAGCTTGAAGCAGCCGATGCAAAAACTTTTTGCCATCAGGACCAATCGGAATAGACTGGTCATCTCTTTGTGTTTCAACGAACTTCAATCATCCTTTTTCAATGGCCGATTTAACTATTTGACGGAACATGTTGCAATCCTCAAAATTATGCTTGAACGAATCATGAACCTTACAATACATTCGTCCTTGGATAGATGGCTCAACATGGTGGCCAAGAATTGTAATGTAATTATTTTCAGCAACAAATCAAATATTTTATCACACATGCTTGAATTGAAAGTATACTTCTTGTTTCCTAGCCGATCTTGCTGTTTGAACGGCTTTGGAGAAAAGCAAACGAATGGTTCAGATTTGGAATCTCCCCATTCGGCTATGTATTGTGTTTTCCACTCTATCTCCGATGTCTTTGGATAAGATATTATATTAGCATCGGTTTTCTCAATAGAATTTAACCTTGGCTTTAAATTTCTGAAACGAAGATATTTAGAACATACATGCCTCAGCTGAGACCAAGAGCAAGCCAAGTACGAAATAAGCAAAGCTACCCAACTAGATATGAACTTTAGATAAAGCAGCGGGGAAAGCTTTGGCTGTAACAATAAGTCATTATCGGTCTTTATAAATGGCGCAATGGGTTGACCGATATGTTCCATAACAATTTTACTGCTAACAAGTAAATTACCCTTCCTCATTGGTCTTTCAAAATTACTTATAAGAATATTTCTTATAGATGCATCAATAATGAAGTTGCGACCAAATCTAAAAATAGGTAAAGTACTCGCTATGCATACCTCTTCAAATATGTTGGGAGAGCGTGATGTTGGTGCCATTTGAAGAACATCTTGCCCTGTCTTTGGATGGCTCCCCAACAACTTGTCATCATCTTTTTCTTGAATCCGTGCATCATTGCTTTGAAGATTTTTGTCGGCCGAACTTTGTTCGGCTACTTGTTCTTGTCCTTGAAGCTTGTCAATTTCTACGGCTCGGAACTCATAGGGCAGCATGTAAGCTCCCACACACCTAGGAAAATCTAACACGGCCAATTTGTTGCGTTTACCATTCCTTTGCTTGGCGAAACTTGCATCTTCTGTTTTGGTACACGCGGCAATAATTGGCTTGATGCACTCGGCTGGCATGATGTACTCAGATGGGTCGATGCACTCGACTGGTATGATGTACTCGGTATGGACTCTATGCACTCAATTGTAACCGTCTCTGTGCTCAATCTGGTTTCAACTGAATCCACCATCGCCTTTGCTTTAAAGGAATCGTTCGACTCGGTTGTAGATGACTTATTCATATTTGACTCAGTTTCAACCGAATCAACCATATTAGCTGAGTGAACCCTTTCTTGCTGATTTGCTTGCAAACTTTCTTGCTTCAATATCGCAGAAGGGCCAACATAGTTGCTCGATGGAGGAAGGCACTTGACGTATTCTTGCAAATATCCCTCTCCACGGCTTTTCTTGAGTGCTTCGTAAGCCTGTCGATATTCTGCTGGTAATTCCTCAAGAGTTGGCGTAGTAAATTCGTTGACGCTATTCCCTGTGAGCTTTGGCTTGATCTTGTCCACTTGGGCCACATATTTTTCTTTAAACTCAGCCCTACTTGGATTGGCTTGCCCCCCAATACTTTTATGATCTTTCGGCAATGAATTGATGTTGCCGAAACTTTGCAATTGTATAGGGGGTGTATAACATGCTGCAATGATAGGTGAAGATGTGTGCACTGTTGTTGAATATTTTCTCACGCCAATTTGATCAATTAGCAACACTTCGTCTTCTTTTAAAACTCTAGCTTTTATTGCCTCATAATCAGGAACCAAACCTTTATCATGTTGCTCAAGGCAAAGAGCGGTAATCTTCTTATTTTGCGCTAAGGTTTTTAACGCAGCCAAAGTCACCTCATCTCCTGCAATATTAGATACATACACTCCTGTAGAATCTCCATTCACTCGGCCATAAAAGTGAGCCGAGTCATGAATACTTTTAGTTGCATATGATGCTGAACAATTAATATCATGAGGTGTATCATATGATGACTGAGGATAACCGGCCAAATAGCTAATGGAAGCATGGCCGATTGCCTCATTCATCGGCATGTTTGGGGATAAACCCACATATTGCGAGTTGACTGCCGATGGATAAAACTGTGAGATGCCCTCCTGCACATGAGGTGTCATATATTGATCACTCGAACAAATCGTGTTATTTATCGGCATATTGAAAGGTGTTGCCGATGCACGAAAGTTCTGATTCATAAGTTGCATGTCGCGGTTCTGTAAATTCCAAGTTTCTCCAATGGAATAACTAGTCGGCCTTTGCTCGTTAGGGCTAGCCGACATGACATGTCCATTGAAAGATCTAGCAACATCAACATAATGGCTATTTGCATCTACGTAAGGAGATTGATGATACATGTTACCGTTGTAGATTGCAGCCGCTTGATGACGCTCTCCTCGTAGCAAGAACAGGATGGAGATTGTTCACAGCTTCGTCCCCAGCGGAGTCGCCAAAAAGTGTGTTCGCACACGAACACGTCACCGTGTACCTCCAATGCCGAGGGTGATGCACCGCAGCTCACGTCGAAGGAGACCCGTCCGGAAGCGCGGTAAGCAGGCAATCCGGCGGGCTCTTTTGTAGACCCGAAGCCCCACACGCCCGGGAGGGACCCCGTCAGGGCGTGCGGCGGCTATGGGCTGCCCTAGGTCGGCCTAACCGCCCCTAGGGCCTCGAGGTTCGCCGCCCTGCAATGAAGAAGAACAACGAAGAACGAGGAAGAAGAAGAACTAGGGTTAAGGAGAAAAATAAAAGATAAAAGGTGGTATATTGATTTGTTCGATTGTGTGTTGTTTCAATCGGCCGTCACCCCCAACATATATAAGAGGCGGTTGGACTTCCCGTACAAGAAAAGGATTCATCTAGGCTTTCTTTACAAGAAAATTACATAAATTCACGTCCAAAACCCTAGTCAAATTCGGACTGGTTTTGTCCGAACTTTCCAAAACTGTTCGGTCTAAACTGACTGTACATTGCGGGTCTTTTTTGTGGTGGTAAACGATCTCGGACGGAAACGAGCCCAAAAGCAATCTTGACCGTTTCGACGATACGAAAAACTTTCGTGTTGAACGTTTTCCGATTCGAGGCCATCTTCTGGGGCAAAACACTCACGCATTACATCAGACACTTGCCAAAACATGTCTGGTCTCCCGCGTCATATTTCGCCTCTTGACAGGGCTGCATTCAGATAGCTCTAACTTTTGCATACGAACTCGGATTGAGATTATTTTTATATAAAAATCGACCATTTCGACGAGACGAAGACAATCCGTGTAGATAATGTTTCCATTTGAGGTCGTCTTGGGGGCTTAATCAGTCAAACTGTACTCTGAATATGAGATCTTAGTACTTTGAGCATAGTTTCGGCCTTCGAGATGAAATCGGACTGTGATGACCCAAACTTCAAAGATGTTCATATCGACAATACGGAACTCTTTCCTGAAGATCACTTCTCCATTTGAGGCCATCTTAAATAAGTTATTGACTGTGCCAAAATCTGGTGTCAACACTTCATTTGTTATTTTTCATGCATTTACTGATTATTTTGAGCTATAAGACCATGAAATTGAAAAGCATTTGAAATGAACTCTGAAAAGGTTGAAAGTTGGCATGGTATCATCATTTCAACCACATAGCATGTGCAAGAAAGTACAGAGGGTTACAGTAAAAACTCGATGCACTTCGCATACAAAACGGACAATCTCTTTCGAAGTATCAGGGTTTCATACGGAAACTCGTCAGTTACAAAGGGATTTCATTTTTTGAAGACCGCCTTTGACTATTGGCAAGATTAATAGTATATCAGATGTAGAATGTGAAAATTATATCATTAGAAGCTCCCTTCACATATGAATTCAACAGCAACAGCAACAAC